>NC_090655.1:275321132-275621132 GCF_040937935.1 Hyperolius riggenbachi
TTAGCAGTGATACAGACATCAATAAAAAACTCGGCTCTGGCTACATGCACAATTCTGCTTTACCCTATGAGACGCTCACATGACAACTGATGCATTACATCCCAAGGCCAGTGACAAGTAAAGCACCATAGCTTAGCAGTAATGCAGACATCAATAAAAAACTCGGCTCTGGCTACATGCACAATTCTGCTTTACCCTATGAGATACTCACATGACAACTGATGCATTACATCACAAGGCCAGTAACAAGTAAAGCACCATAGCTTAGCAGTAATGCAGACATCAATAAAAACACGGTTCTGGCTACATGCACACTTCTGCTTTACCTGATGACACGCCCACATGACAACTGATGCATTACATCCCAAGGCCAGTAACAAGTAAAGCACCATAGCTTAGCAGTAATGCAGACATCAATAAAAAAACACGGCTCTGGCTACATGCACACTTCTGCTTTACCCTATGAGATACTCTTATGACAACTGATGCATTACATCACAAGGCCAGTAGCAAGTAAAGCACCATAGCTTAGCAGTAATGCAGACATCAATAAAAAACTCGGCTCTGGCTACATGCACACTTCTGCTTTACCTGATGACACGCCCACATGACAACTGATGCATTACATCCCAAGGCCAGTGACAAGTAAAGCACCATAGCTTAGCAGTAATGCAGACATCAATAAAAAACACGGCTCTGGCTACATGCACACTTCTGCTTTACCCTATGAGATACTCACATGACAACTGATGCATTACATCACAAGGCCAGTAGCAAGTAAAGCACCATAGCTTAGCAGTAATGCAGACATCAATAAAAAACTCGGCTCTGGCTACATGCACACTTCTGCTTTACCCTATGAGATACTCACATGACAACTGATGCATTACATCACAAGGCCAGTAACATGAACGCAACATAGCATTGCAGTGGCACAGACATCAATAAAAAAACTCGGCTCTGGCTACATGCACACTTCTGCTTTACCCTATGAGATACTCACATGACAACTGATGCATTACATCACAAGGCCAGTAGCAAGTAAAGCACCATAGCTTAGCAGTAATGCAGACATCAATAAAAAACTCGGCTCTGGCTACATGCACACTTCTGCTTTACCCTATGAGATACTCACATGACAACTGATGCATTACATCACAAGGCCAGTAACAAGAATGCAACATAGCATTGCAGTGGCACAGACAGCAATAAAGCCCACTAACAATATAAGCACTGAAAAAAATGCACAGTAACAGTTGATGAGGATTGGCAGAAGTCTCACTCCACATGCTGCACAACAAAGATGTACAAGAGACAGGGCAGCAAATCAGTGCTGGCTCCACTATTAAGAAATCTGACAAAGAACAAATACTGCAATATTAGTTGTGACTTTATGGCCTAAAACACTGCGGCTCGCCTAACATGGAGCTACCGTATACAGTGGGATGCAAAAGTTTGGACAACCTTGTTAATCGTCATGATTTTCTTGTATAAATCATTGGTTGTTACGATAAAAAATGTCAGTTAAATATATCATATAGGAGACGCACACAGCGATATGTGAGAAGTGAAATTAAGGTTATTGGATTTACAGAAAGTGTGCAATAATTGTTTAAACAAAATTAGGCAGGTGCATACATTTGGGCACCACAAAAAAAGAAATGAAATCAATATTTAGTAGTTCCTCCTTTTGCAGAAATTACAGCCTCTAAATGCCTCCTGTAGGTTCCAATGAGAGTCTAGATTGTGGTTGAAGGTATTTTAGACCATTCCTCTTTACAAAACATCTCTAGTTCATTCAGGTTTGATGGCTTCCGAGCAGGGACAGCTCTCATTAACTCACACCACAGATTTTCAAGTGTATTCAGGTCTGGGAACTGAGATGGCTATTCCAGAACGTTGTACTTGTTCCTCTGCATGAATGCCTTAGTGGATTTTGAGCAGTGTTTAGGGTCCTTGTCTTGTTGAAAGATCCAGCCCTGGTGCAGCTTCAGCTTTGTCACCGATTCCTGAACATTGGTCTCCAGAATCTGCTGATACTGAGTGGAATTCATGCGTCCCTCAACTTTGACAAGATTCCCAGTCCCTGCACTGGCCACAAAGCCCCACAACATGATAGAACCACCACCATATTTTACTGTAGGTAGCAGGTGTTTTTCTTGGAATGCTGTGTTTTTCCTCCATGCATAACACCCCTTGTTATGCCCAAATAACTCAATTTTAGTTTCATCAGTCCACGGCACCTTATTCCAAAATGAAGCTGGCTTGTCTAAATGTGCTTTAGCATGCCTCAAGCAGCTCTGTTTGTGCTGTGGGCTTCCTCTGCATCACTCTCCCATACAGCATCTCTTTGCATAAAGTGCGCTGAATGTTTGAACGATGCACAGTGACTCCATCTGCAGGTGCTGGTCTGTAGGTTGACTGACTGTTCTCACCATTTGTCGCTTCTGTTTAGCTGAGTTTTTTTCTTGGTCTGCCACTTCGAGCCTTAACTTGAACTGAGCCTGTGGTCTTCCATTTCCTAAATATGTTCCTAACTGTGGAAACAGACAGCTGAAATCTCTGAGACAGCTTTCTGTATCCTTCCCCTAAACCATGATGGTGAACAAACTTTGTCTTCAGGTCATTTGAGAGTTATTTTTAGACCCCTATGTTGCTACTCTTCAGAGAAAATTAAAAGAAGAGGGAAACTTACAATTGACCCCCTTAAATACTCTCTCATAATTGGATTCACCTGTGTATGTAGGTCAGGGGTCACTGAGATTACCAAGCCAATTTGAGTTCCAATAATTCCTTCTAAAGGTTTTGGAAAATCAATAAAATGACAACAGTGCCCACATTTATGCATCTGCCTAATTTTATTTAAACAATTATTGCGCACTTTCTGTACACCCAATAAACTTCATTTCACTTCTCAAATATCACTGTGTGCCTCGTGTGTCTCCTGTATGATATATTTCACTGACATTTTTTATCTTAACAACCAACGATTTATACAGGAAAATCATAAAGATTAACAAGGTTGCCCAAACTTTCGCATCCCACTGTATATGTAAATTCCTTATCTTATTTTAGACAGTGCCATGGCTGCACTCTCCACATATAAATGATCCCCCACAGGGCTGCTTAACTGCTTGAGGACTACAAGCTTACACCCCCCCTCCCCCCGACCAGGCCTTTTACAAATCAGGCCACTGCAGCTTTAACCACTTGCTGCAGGGCCATACAACGAATCACACAAATGAATCTTGTCCCCTTTGGAAAATAAAAAACAGAACACAAATCAAGTTCTATTTAGGCTTAGTACTATATGTACCAATATTTATCTGTGCTCCGATGAAGGGAGGCGGTCCTCCCAAAATGCATTAGCGATTGGCTGTTTCCCTGAGTGACGTCACCACAGCTGTTTGAAGTTTAACCACGTCTGACCCTTTGGTCAGAGCCGGGCAAGCCTGCCCGATGTCACAAGCAGACACCATTGCATCCACTGACGTCAGCCTCCTTTGTCATGCTGCCGGCCGGGGCAGACAGGACTGAGCAGCTCCACCAACCTGAGATCAGCACGCCTACCGAAGAAACTGTGAGTAACAGCCTGTTGGCTCTGATAATATCAGATTGATGCAGGAGTATTAAAAGAAACTTCATCTGCCTACCAGGAATTCTCCATTTAAACACTAGTGTTTTAGTTACTTTAGTGTTTAGGTACTTGTTCATTCTCTGCTATTGGGAAAGCATTTGCTGAATACAGGAGTGTTGAAAAGAACTCCATCTGCTCACTAGGAATTTGTACACCTGAACACCAGTGCTGCATTGGTACTTGTGAACTCGCTATTGGGAAAAGCATTTGCAGAATCAGAATAACTATTTAATTAATGATGCCTCATCTATTATATATTACTAATTGCCCATTCTATATGCAGTAGCACTTTTTTGTTTTGCACAATCTTTTTAGATACATATATTTTTATATTGCCACTGCAGTGCATCAGTGGGTGTGATTGGTGTGTGCCAGTTCATGTGCTTGAGTGCATAATATTAGTATTTTATTTTGACATGTCTTGTTGCATGTCCAATTATGAGCTAATTAGCTATTCTGTAATTTACATTTGCCCTATGGGAAGATATTCAAGCTTTAGCAGTTGCAATATTGCTTACATTTGAATATAGTCAGATATTGAACAATTCGAGTGAGTAACTTAAAGAGACACTGAGGCGAAAAAAAAAAATATGATATAATACAATACAATAACATTTCTATAGCGCTTTTCTCCAATAGGACTCAAAACGCTTAGGCTCTCTCAGATTCAGTAATTCGTAGTAGGATGAAGTATTCACACAGCAAAATGATTTGTATGTGAAGTACAGCTAAGAAATAAAACATTAGGAGCTGAGGCATAAGTCTAATATTGTTTCCAGTACAGGAAGAGGTAAGAAACTCCAGTTGTTATCTATGCAAAAGAGCCATTGAGCTCCATGACTTTCAAAGTCGCAGAGAGCTCTGTCTTCTGAAGCTTGTTATTTTCATTTTTTTCAGCAGAGAAGGGCTCAATAGTTCACTGGGCTGCTCTGTAAAATCATTTAGAATGCTGAGTAGTGTGTAAACTGCAAATATTAGAGAATGGTGCAATGTTATAGAAAACACTATATACCTGAAAATAAAAATATGAGAATACTTTCTTTGCTACTAATGTTCTAGTAGTTATCCGTACTACACAGCCAATGTATTATATCCTAATTTTTTTTTTCTGCTTCAGTGTCTCTTTGATGTTGGTTTTATTGTGCGATTCGTTGTAATAATAAATTGGATAGCAATAGAATCCTAAGAGCTATTTGGGTATTTTAATTACCTATTTATCTCTTCGTGTCACCTCAGTTAAGGGACTTCAACGCTTTACAAACCAATACACTGAGCAGCATGAGAGAGTCCTCGGGATTCTGGGTAAATATGCTGCCATGTGCATCTAGCAAGAATCATTGTAAGAGGACACTTATGTCCCAGATATTTCCCACACTCAGCACATGAATAGGGCTTCTCACCAGTGTGAGATCTCTCATGGCTGATAAGGTATGATCTATGTAAAAAAACATTTCCCACACTCAGCAAATGAATAGGGCTTCTCACCAATGTGACATCTCATGTGTGACAAGATTTGATTTTTGCCCAAAACATTTCCCACACTCAGCACATGAATAGGGCTTCTCACCAGTGTGAGATCTCTCATGTGTGACAAGATCTGATTTCTGTGCAAAACATTTCCCACACAGCACATGAATAGGGCTTCTCACCAGTGTGAGATCTCTCATGTGTGACAAGATCTGATTTCTGTGCAAAACATTTCCCACACTCAGCACATGAATAGGGCTTCTCACCAGTGTGAGATCTCTCATGGCTGATAAGGTATGATGTATGTAAAAAAAACAATTCCCACACTCTGCACACGAATAGGGCTGTTTGAAGTTTAACCACGTCTGACCCTTTGGTCAGAGCCGGGCAAGCCTGCCCGATGTCACAAGCAGACACCATTGCATCCACTGACGTCAGCCTCCTTTGTCATGCTGCCGGCCGGGGCAGACAGGACTGAGCAGCTCCACCAACCTGAGATCAGCACGCCTACCGAAGAAACTGTGAGTAACAGCCTGTTGGCTCTGATAATATCAGATTGATGCAGGAGTATTAAAAGAAACTTCATCTGCCTACCAGGAATTCTCCATTTAAACACTAGTGTTTTAGTTACTTTAGTGTTTAGGTACTTGTTCATTCTCTGCTATTGGGAAAGCATTTGCTGAATACAGGAGTGTTGAAAAGAACTCCATCTGCTCACTAGGAATTTGTACACCTGAACACCAGTGCTGCATTGGTACTTGTGAACTCGCTATTGGGAAAAGCATTTGCAGAATCAGAATAACTATTTAATTAATGATGCCTCATCTATTATATATTACTAATTGCCCATTCTATATGCAGTAGCACTTTTTTGTTTTGCACAATCTTTTTAGATACATATATTTTTATATTGCCACTGCAGTGCATCAGTGGGTGTGATTGGTGTGTGCCAGTTTGTGTGCTTGAGTGCATAATATTAGTATTTTATTTTGACATGTCTTGTTGCATGTCCAATTATGAGCTAATTAGCTATTCTGTAATTTACATTTGCCCTATGGGAAGATATTCAAGCTTTAGCAGTTGCAATATTGCTTACATTTGAATATAGTCAGATATTGAACAATTCGAGTGAGTAACTTAAAGAGACACTGAGGCGAAAAAAAAAAATATGATATAATACAATACAATAACATTTCTATAGCGCTTTTCTCCAATAGGACTCAAACCGCTTAGGCTCTCTCAGATTCAGTAATTCGTAGTAGGATGAAGTATTCACACAGCAAAATGATTTGTATGTGAAGTACAGCTAAGAAATAAAACATTAGGAGCTGAGGCATAAGTCTAATATTGTTTCCAGTACAGGAAGAGGTAAGAAACTCCAGTTGTTATCTATGCAAAAGAGCCATTGAGCTCCATGACTTTCAAAGTCGCAGAGAGCTCTGTCTTCTGAAGCTTGTTATTTTCATTTTTTTCAGCAGAGAAGGGCTCAATAGTTCACTGGGCTGCTCTGTAAAATCATTTAGAATGCTGAGTAGTGTGTAAACTGCAAATATTAGAGAATGGTGCAATGTTATAGAAAACACTATATACCTGAAAATAAAAATATGAGAATACTTTCTTTGCTACTAATGTTCTAGTAGTTATCCGTACTACACAGCCAATGTATTATATCCTAATTTTTTTTATCTGCTTCAGTGTCTCTTTGATGTTGGTTTTATTGTGCGATTCGTTGTAATAATAAATTGGATAGCAATAGAATCCTAAGAGCTATTTGGGTATTTTAATTACCTATTTATCTCTTCGTGTCACCTCAGTTAAGGGACTTCAACGCTTTACAAACCAATACACTGAGCAGCATGAGAGAGTCCTCGGGATTCTGGGTAAATATGCTGCCATGTGCATCTAGCAAGAATCATTGTAAGAGGACACTTATGTCCCAGATATTTCCCACACTCAGCACATGAATAGGGCTTCTCACCAGTGTGAGATCTCTCATGGCTGATAAGGTATGATCTATGTAAAAAAACATTTCCCACACTCAGCAAATGAATAGGGCTTCTCACCAATGTGACATCTCATGTGTGACAAGATTTGATTTTTGCCCAAAACATTTCCCACACTCAGCACATGAATAGGGCTTCTCACCAGTGTGAGATCTCTCATGTGTGACAAGATCTGATTTCTGTGCAAAACATTTCCCACACAGCACATGAATAGGGCTTCTCACCAGTGTGAGATCTCTCATGTGTGACAAGATCTGATTTCTGTGCAAAACATTTCCCACACTCAGCACATGAATAGGGCTTCTCACCAGTGTGAGATCTCTCATGGCTGATAAGGTATGATGTATGTAAAAAAAACAATTCCCACACTCTGCACACGAATAGGGCTTCTCACCAATGTGACATCTCTCATGTGTGACAATATTTGATTTGTGCCCCAAACATTTCCCACACTCAGCATATGAATAGGGCTTCTCACCAGTGTGAGATCTCTCATGTGTGAGAAGGTTTAATTTCTGTGCAAAACATTTCTCACACTCCGAACATGAAAAGGGCTTTTTGCCAGTGTGAGATCTCTCATGTTTGAAAAGTTGTGATTTCTGTACTAAACATTTCCGACACTCAGTACATGAATAGGATTTCTCACCAGTGTGTATTACCTTATGTAAAACAAGCTCTGATTTCTGTGCAAAACATTTCCAACACTCAAAACACGAATAGGGCTACTTCTCACTAGTGTGAGATCTCTCATGTGTGACAAGATGTGATTTGTGTGCAAAACATTTCCCACACTCAGCACAAGAATAGGGCTTCTCAC
Source organism: Hyperolius riggenbachi (assembly GCF_040937935.1). NCBI lineage: Eukaryota > Metazoa > Chordata > Amphibia > Anura > Hyperoliidae > Hyperolius > Hyperolius riggenbachi. The sequence continues at coordinate 275,329,057 of NC_090655.1, forward strand.
CCGTGTGAGATCTCTTATGTCTGAAAAGATTTGATTTACACGCAAAACATTTCCCACACTCAGCACATGAATAGGGCTTTACACCAGTGTGAGATCTCTCATGTGAGACAAGACTTGATTTATAAACAAAACATTTCCCACACTCAGCACATGAATAGGGCTTCTCACCAGTGTGAGATCTCTCATGTCTGAGAAGATATGATTTCCCTAAAAAACATTTCCCACACTCAGTACATGAATAAGGTTTTACACCAGTGTGAGATCTCTCATGGCGGACAAGTTGTGATTTCTGAGTAAAACATTTCTCACACTCAGCACATGAATAGGGCTTCTCACCAGTGTGAGATCTCTCATGTGATAAAAGGCTTCCTTTATGCCCAAAACATTTCCCACACTCTGCACATGAATAGGGCTTCTCACCAGTGTGAATTCTCTCATGTTTGACAAGCTCTGATTTCCATACAAAACATTTCCCACACTCAGCACATGAATAGGGCCTCTCACCAGTGTGAGATCTCTCATGTATGACAAGAGCTGATTTCCAAACAAAACATTTCCCACACATGGAACAGGAATAAGACCCTCCAGCAGGGGGAGAGCTGTGCTGGGTATGAGGCCCCTCAGGGTTAGACAGGTGAGGGAAGTCTGGAGGAATATTTGGGGTCACCAGGATATCTGCAGGAGACTCTTGTCCAGTGACATCATGATCCGTTGTACAGTCTGTGGATACAGAGAGACAAGTCTCTGAGAGGTTCCTGATGTCGGGACTCCGCCCTGCAAATAGAGAAACATCATCACTTCCTGTTAGAGAGTTCTGAGGGGAGGAACAATTATCATTAGGGATGAAAGGAAAGAGGATGGTTGGCACTGCTGTACAACTTCCTTTATTTGGCAATGTGCAGACAAGTAGGCTGTGTGTTACATCATCACCTCACAGTCCATAAGAAGAGACTAAACACGTACCGGTGCGGGGGTGGATAATGGTGGGTGCTGGTTGCTGGGAGCCTGACGGCAGTTTCACACACAAGCGCTTCTTCGGAGGCTATGACAAGGGGGCGGGGCTATATCTGCTCTAGTTGGAGAAAGTGCGTTACTGTAATAGTAACCTGCAATCCAAGATTACAGTGCGGGGAGGTCAGGGAGAGCGAGGCCAAACAACACAGCCACTATTCCTTTTTTTCGTTATAAAATGTTTTATTGTTTTTATAACAAAATTAAACATAACATTGCTTTAGTTATTGGCTGTTATATAACACACATGATTGTATATCTATTAACTTGTGCATGTAACATAATAATGGAGAGAATCATTCATATATATATAGCTACATGGTGCACCATAACTGCTGCTCAGTTTGGACAGAAACTTGAGCTGGTGTTTACAGAACCTCATCGGTAACCAGCCAGTGTAATGTCTGGGAGAAATTCTTCCAACGGATCCAGAGGGTCTTTATGCCCCCCGTTGGGCATTTCTATAGTCCGCTGCACATACGTTAAAGTGGTGATAGTCCATTCGGATTTCTTATCCATTAATATATTTTTATAAGTCTATGATGACAATAGCAATGACGATAATAGCTTATATAGAATGTAACCTTATATTCCTGATACAGTATCAAGTATATTATCGAGTGTGATTGTAGTAAGTGGGTAACTGATTACTATATCAACCATAGAGTAGTCAAAACATAGGAAGAAAGAACCAAACTTTAAACTCAAACCAGATTATATTGTTGGGGAAATTATGGATGGGACAATGGATGGTACCATATATTGTGCGGGAATGTATACTGGACAGCTCACAGATTTCATATATTCCTGAAGGCATGGAAAGGCATGATGTTTACCTAGCATTATTGCCACAATGTTGGGATATTATAATTATCATTATTGAAGCCTAATCTAGCTCTTATTTTATTTTCCATCCATAAATTAAGTTTAGTATTGGAGATTGCTTGATGTATACGCAAGTTTAGTATTGGAGATTGCTTGATGTATACGCAAGTTTAGTATTGGAGATTGCTTGATGTATACGCAAGTTTAGTATTGGAGATTGCTTGATGTATACGCAAGTTTAGTATTGGAGATTGCTTGATGTATACGCAAGTTTAGTATTGGAGATTGCTTGATGTATACGCAAGTTTAGTATTGGAGATTGCTTGATGTATACGCAAGTTTAGTATTGGAGATTGCTTGATGTATACGCAAGTTTAGTATTGGAGATTGCTTGATGTATACGCAAGTTTAGTATTGGAGATTGCTTGATGTATACGCAAGTTTAGTATTGGAGATTGCTTGATGTATACGCAAGTTTAGTATTGGAGATTGCTTGATGTATACGCAAGTTTAGCATTGGAGATTGCTTGATGTATACGCAAGTTTAGTATTGGAGATTGCTTGATGTATACGCAAGTTTAGTATTGGAGATTGCTTGATGTATACGCAAGTTTAGTATTGGAGATTGCTTGATGTATACGCAAGTTTAGTATTGGAGATTGCTTGATGTATACGCAAGTTTAGTATTGGAGATTGCTTGATGTATACGCAAGTTTAGTATTGGAGATTGCTTGATGTATACGCAAGTTTAGTATTGGAGATTGCTTGATGTATACGCAAGTTTAGTATTGGAGATTGCTTGATGTATACGCAAGTTTAGTATTGGAGATTGCTTGATGTATACGCAAGTTTAGTATTGGAGATTGCTTGATGTATACGCAAGTTTAGTATTGGAGATTGCTTGATGTATACGCAAGTTTAGTATTGGAGATTGCTTGATGTATACGCAAGTTTAGTATTGGAGATTGCTTGATGTATACGCAAGTTTAGTATTGGAGATTGCTTGATGTATACGCAAGTTTAGCATTGGAGATTGCTTGATGTATACGCAAGTTTAGCATTGGAGATTGCTTGATGTATACGCAAGTTTAGCATTGGAGATTGCTTGATGTATACGCAAGTTTAGTATTGGAGATTGCTTGATGTATACGCAAGTTTAGTATTGGAGATTGCTTGATGTATACGCAAGTTTAGTATTGGAGATTGCTTGATGTATACGCAAGTTTAGTATTGGAGATTGCTTGATGTATACGCAAGTTTAGTATTGGAGATTGCTTGATGTATACGCAAGTTTAGTATTGGAGATTGCTTGATGTATACGCAAGTTTAGTATTGGAGATTGCTTGATGTATACGCAAGTTTAGTATTGGAGATTGCTTGATGTATACGCAAGTTTAGTATTGGAGATTGCTTGATGTATACGCAAGTTTAGTATTGGAGATTGCTTGATGTATACGCAAGTTTAGTATTGGAGATTGCTTGATGTATACACAAGTTTAGTATTGGAGATTGCTTGATGTATACGCAAGTTTAGTATTGGAGATTGCTTGATGTATACGCAAGTTTAGTATTGGAGATTGCTTGATGTATACGCAAGTTTAGTATTGGAGATTGCTTGATGTATACGCAAGTTTAGTATTGGAGATTGCTTAATGTATACGCAAGTTTAGTATTGGAGATTGCTTGATGTATACGCAAGTTTAGTATTGGAGATTGCTTGATGTATACGCAAGTTTAGTATTGGAGATTGCTTGATGTATACGCAAGTTTAGTATTGGAGATTGCTTAATGTATACACAAGTTTAGTATTGGAGATTGCTTGATATATACGCAAGTTTAGTATTGGAGATTGCTTGATGTATACGCAAGTTTAGTATTGGAGATTGCTTGATGTATACGCAAGTTTAGTATTGGAGATTGCTTAATGTATACGCAAGTTTAGTATTGGAGATTGCTTGATGTATACGCAAGTTTAGTATTGGAGATTGCTTGAGGTATACGCAAGTTTAGTATTGGAGATTGCTTAATGTATACGCAAGTTTAGTATTGGAGATTGCTTAATGTATACGCAAGTTTAGTATTGGAGATTGCTTGATATATACGCAAGTTTAGTATTAGAGATTGCTTGATGTATACGCAAGTTTAGTATTGGAGATTGCTTGATGTATACGCAAGTTTAGTATTGGAGATTGCTTGATGTATACGCAAGTTTAGTATTGGAGATTGCTTGATGTATACGCAAGTTTAGTATTGGAGATTGCTTGATGTATACGCAAGTTTAGTATTGGAGATTGCTTGATGTATACGCAAGTTTAGTATTGGAGATTGCTTAATGTATACGCAAGTTTAGTATTGGAGATTGCTTGATGTATACGCAAGTTTAGTATTGGAGATTGCTTGATGTATACGCAAGTTTAGTATTGGAGATTGCTTGATGTATACGCAAGGTAGATTTCCAGTTCGTTGTGATCAGGTGTAGTGTACTTAAGATCAGGTGACGTATGATAGGGCGAACTTTAGGGGGTAGCTCTATGGCGTCCACAAGTAATAGAGCTAACTTAGGATGTAACTGGAAGTCTGGGATCAGGGTCCTTCTTATCTGGGATTCTACTCTGGCCCACAATTGGGACGGCCGCTATTCCTAATGGAATTACAAGTCCTGCTGCAGCAGCTAATTATACAAGCCACTAACATAATATTCCATGATGAATATAGGTCAGGCCATGCGGAGCAGAGAATCTGGCTGACCTCGTCCACATATACAACAAGGACTGCCTGATTAGGGGAAGCTGGGGTTAGGAAGGTTTAACAGTTATTTAAAACTTTAACTTTATTTTAATTTATAAAGAAACAGGGAGATTGGCCATTAGAGGATGGGCAACAGTGACATTCAAGGAGAACTGGGGAGGAGATTGTGTCTCAGAAGTTCAGCAGAATAGGTGCCGTATCTATTCCTGACTCCCTCACTTCAATTCAACAGTTACTAATTACATGCTATAAAACACAATGGCCACAATTCACTAAGGAAGATGGGCACATACAGCCCCACCCCCTGCTGCCAGGACAAATAAAGCAAGCCTGGGCAGGACAGCAGAAGGAAAGAGAGACTGTGCGTTTTTGTGCCTGCACTTCGTGTGAATATTTCTTTGTGTGTGTGTGTATATATACTGTATAATCCAAGGGAGGGCAGCAGCTCCAGAAATAATATTCCAATGGTGGAAGGTGTACACACAAGTGGGGGTGCCTAGTTCCCCGCAGTATAAACAAAAGTCCAGAGAATTGCAGCACACAAGCTCTAATTTATTAAGCAACTGATAAAGCTTACAGCAGCAATAAACAGCAAACGTTTGCTTTATCTGTTTCAATTCTCTGGAATATACAGTATTATATATATATATATATATATATATATATATATATATATATATATATATATATATATATATATATATATATACATATATACATACACACACACATATATACACACAGTATATTCACTCAGTGCCTCTCTCCCTCCCTCTCTGTCTATGACAATGAGCATGTTTACTCCGCTTCCTTGGTTGCCCATGGCGAGGCCTATTCTGCGTGGAACCTGTTCTGTTAAATCTCTGTATGGCCTTGGCCACCGTGCTGCAGCTCAGTGTCAGAGTGTTGGCAATCTTCTTATAGCCTAGGCCATCTTTATGTGGAGCAACAATTCTTTTTTTGAGTTCCCCAGAGTTCTCTGCCATGAGGAGCCATGCTGAGCTTCCAGTGACCAGTATGAGGGAGTGTGAGAGCGATAACACCAAATGTACCACACCTGCTCCCCATTCACACCTGAGACCTTGTAACACCAACCAGTCACATGACCTCAGGGAGGGAAAGGGCCTGAACCAATTCCCTTCCTCTGCTAAGCTCTCTCCTAGGACATCATTTTCATGTTCTGCTTAAAGTAACTTCTCAACACTCTGCAAATGAAAAAGTACTTTTGTTGCTTAAAAGGCCGTTTATTGATAAGATATGAAAACTTAGGGAAAAAGTGGATTGGATTGGGTCCTGAAATGTCTAATTGAGTAGAATTTTGACATTTGTCACTTAGGGGTGTCCTCACTTTTGTTGCCAGCAGTTTAGACATTAATGGCTGTGTGTTGAGTTATGTTGGTGGGACAGAAAATTTACACCGTTATACAAGCTGTACACTGACTGCTTTACATTGCATCAAAGGGGTAGATTCATGAAACTGTGGTAATATTACCGCACATACTGAGAGGAAGATGATCTATACTGTGCCCAGCAGGGACATATTTGTTAGTCAGTTTAATAAGGCTATTGAACATACAATGTTTATAACTCACCAATTCTCATCCCTGCAATAATGTATTCCTCCTTAGATGCTCTCCTCACGTCCCCCTCCTCCATAGATTGCTGATCACTCCTCACATACGCCTCTTCTTCCTCTTTACTTGTCCCCATCATGTCACCCTCCTCCATACACTGCTGATCACTCCTCACATATGTCTCTTCTTCTTCCTCTTTACTTGTCCCCATCATGTCACCCTCCTCCATAGACTGCTGATCACTCCTCACATACATCTCTTCTTCTTCCTCTTTAACCACAGCACTTACATGTATCAGTTCTCCACCCTAATCACACAAAATAAGAAGCACTTTATAATGTGAATACAGATAACAGCAGAGACAACAGGAAACAATGTCACACAGTTTGGGGTCTCTAATGACACTCAGTTTCACCCACCTGACAATCCCACGAATAAAGAGGACCTGTACATCTCTCTGGTGGGTTTCTGTTACTGGATACATCTATAGGAAACACACACAATGACTGAATACACTGTCTCTATTTATTTATCAGATGATGGGGGATGTAGGTGGACAATCCTGGGAATAAAGAGGACCTGTACACCTCTCTGGTGGGATTCCATTACTGGATCCATCTGTAGGAAACACACACGATGACTGAATACTATGGGCTCAATAAACTAACTGGTACTACATTAAAAAGTAAAAATGACAGACTAGTGAGGTAAATTACTGGCTTGTGCAGTGAATACCTAAAAAAAATGTAAATTCACTAATATTAGAGCATTCAGTATTTTTTAAGAACTGGCTGGACCTGTCAATAACTAGAAATCAGCATGTGGTAAAACTGACAGACAAGGGAGAAAGCCAATAGCAAGAGCCACCTGGTCCTGCTACTCACCTCATTTGATCAGATGCATTACCGGGTGGGTTATCAGAAAGATAAACAAGATGCAACAGCAGAAGACATTTAAAGAGGCTTCCCTGTATCCCTTTAGACATGCAGATCTATATACTGGTACACAGAAGAGGGCCCTTTAGTGGCATGCATACACATCTAAAGGGATGCAGGAAGCCCTTTACTCTCTAGTAAGCTGTCACACAGGAATGGGTTATGCAGACACGTGTAGGAGAGAACCTTGGCTAGCTGCAGAGACCTGTTCCACAGCTGTGAGACTTCTGCATTACCGAGCAGGTTTTACTGAACTGAAGCAACAGTCTTCAGTAAATTACCTATTACCGCAGGTGTGACAATCTTAGTGAACTAGGGAAGAAAAAGTCTAAAATACAGAATTATTTTACTAAGGTTTTTTTTTTTTTGCTAATCAGCCCTTAGTGAATTGAGGACATTGTCTGTTTGTGTTTATCAGATGAGGGGGATCTATGAGGACCCCAAGCACTGCTTCCTCCATTACAAGTAATAAAGAATCTCCTCTTACCCGGTGATGTGAGGGGCGGCTGATTCTCCATCATGGTTTCCTTGTAGAGTTCCTGGTGTCCTTCTATATACTGCCACTCCTGCATGGAGAAACTGACGGTGACATCCTGACATCTCATAGGAACCTGACACACACAATAATACAGTCACCACTCGGACACACGCCTTACTGTTACTGGATAATGTACCATAATTCCCAGCACCGCTCACCTCTCCTGTCAGCAGCTCCATCATCTTCCTGGTGATTTCCAGAATCTTCTGCTTGTTGTGTCCCTCAGATATCAGGGAGTGAGGTGGGGGCACCGTGATGGTCACATGATCACCAGACTTCACTGGAGGAAAACTCTGTATGAAAAGACCAAACATTAATGTCACATGACTGTCCAAGAATTCTCTTCAGCTCTCCTGTCAGGTGTGTTTTAGTAATAGAGTGGTGTCATGTGACAATACTCCTCACCTCTCCAGCCAGCAGACAGATGATCTCCAGGGTGAGGTTGAATATCCTCTCGGTCATGTGACTCTGGTCCTCCTCCATCCTCAGTGATGTGGTCATGTGATCCATACAGGATGCTGCTGCCTTTATATAGATAATAAATGGAGAATAATCTAGGCTGTACGGCTGTCAGTGGTGAAACTACCGATACAGGATCCCCCTCCCCCCAACACTCCCCATTGCTGTCACTTGTGAGTGGTGGGGCCATGCAGAGTATTGCAGGAAAGCATAATAAGCTGGTTTATAGCTACCTGTGCACTATACTCACAGCATGCTGCAGTCCTGTCCTCCCTCTGCCGCCTCTCCAGCTGGCCTCCTCTCCTCACATCCCCCTCCCACTGTTACCATTCCTGTGATGTTACAGCAGTGCTGGTAGTGGTAGATGGATGAGGATATGAGGACAGGCAGATACTGAGGCATCCCCCTCCCACTGTTACCATTCCTGTGATGTTACAGCAGTGTTGGTAGTGGTAGATGGATGAGGATATGAGGAGAGGCAGAGACTGAGGCTAATGGGAGCAGAGGACTGGAGCACACAGTAACAGCTAGCTATAAACCAATGTAATCCTTCCTGTTACTACTCTGCATGGAGGTGGGGAAGGGAGCCATACTGGAATGTGGGCATGGCTAAACTGGGGGAGAAATGGCATTACTGGGGTGGGGGACATTACATACTGGAGGATAATGGCAATGCTGGGGGACACAGGGGGACATGGCTAAACTGGGGGAGAAATGGCATTACTGGGGTGGGGGACATTACATACTGGAGGATAATGGAAATGCTGGGGGACACAGGGGGACATGGCTATACTGGGGGAGAAATAGCATTACTGGGGTGGGGACATTACATGCTGGAGGATAATGGCAATTCTGGGGGACACAGGGAGGACATGGCTATACTGGGGAAGAAATGGCATTACTGGGGTGGGGGACATTACATACTGGAGGATAATGGCAATTCTGGGGGACACAGGAAGGACATGGCTATACTGGGGAAGAAATGGCACTACTGGGGTGGGGGACATTACATACTGAAGGATAATGGCAATTCTGGGGGACACAGGAAGGACATGGCTATACTGGGGAAGAAATTGCATTACTGGGGTGGGGGACATTACATACTGGAGGATAATGGCAATGCTGGGGGACACAGGAAGGATATGGCTATACTGGGGAAGAAATGGCATTACTGGGGTCGGGGACATTACATACTAGAGGATAATGGCAATGCTGGGGGACACAGGGGGGAGGGGCTTGGCTATACCGGGGGAGAAATGGCATTACTGGGGTGGGGGACATTACATGCTGGAGGATAATGGCAATGCTGGGGGACACAGGGAGGACATGGCTATACTGGGGGAGAAATGGCATTACTGGGGTGGGGGACATTACATGCTGGAGGATAATGGCAATGCTGGGGGACACAGGGAGGACATGGCTATACTGGGGGAGAAATGGCATTACTGGGGTGGGGGACATTACATACTGGAGGATAATGGCAATGCTGGGGGCACCAGGAGGACATGGCTATACTGGGGGAGAAATGGCATTACTGGGGTGGGGGACATTACATACTGGAGGATAATGGCAATGCTGGGGGACACAGGGAGGACATGGCTATACTGGAAAAGAAATGGCATTACTAGGGTGGGGGGACATTACATACTGGAGGATAATGGCAATGCTGGGGACACAGGGGGGACATGGCTATACTGGGAAAGAAATGGTATTACTGGGGTGGGGGACATTACATACTGGAGGATAATGGCAATGCTGGAGACACAGGGGGGACATGGCTATACTGGGGGAGAAATGGCATTACTGGGGTGGGGGACATTACAAACTGGAGGATAATGGCAATGCTGGGGACACAGGGAGGACATGGCTATACTGGGGGAGAAATGGCATTACTGGGGTCGGGGACATTACATACTGGAGGATAATGGCAATGCTGGGGGACACAGAGGGGGGCATGGCTATACTGGGGGAGAAATGGCCTTACTGGGGTGGGGGATATTACATACTGGGGGATAATGGCAATGCTGGGGGACACAGGGGGACATGGCTATACTGGGAAAGAAATGGCATTACTGGTGTGGGGGACATTACATACTGGAGGATAATGGCAATGCTGGGGGACATGGGGGGGGGCATGGCTATACTGGGGGAGAAATGACATTACTGGGGTGGGGGATATTACATACTGGGGGATAATGGCAATGCTGGGGGACACAGGGGGACATGGCTATACTGGGAAAGAAATAGCATTACTGGGGTGGGGGACATTACATACTGGAGGATAATGGCAATGCTGGGGACACAAGGGGAGCATGGCTATACTGGGGAAGAAATAGCATTACTGGGGTGGGGGACATTACATACTGGAGGATAATGGCAATGCTGGGGGACACAGGAGGACATGGCTATACTGGGGAAGAAATGGCATTACTGGGGTGGGGACATTACATACTGGAGGATAATGGCAATGCTGGGGGACACAGGGAGGCATGGCTATACTGGGGGAGAAATTGCATTACTGGGGTGGAGGGACATTACATACTGGAGGATAATGGCAATGCTGGGGGACACAGGGGGGAAATGGCTATACTTAGAGAGACATGGCCTTACTGGGGAGGGGGACATTACATACTGGAGGATAATGGCAATGCTGGGGGACACAGGGGGACATGGCCATACTGGGAAAGAAATGGCATTACTGGGGTGGGGGACATTACATACTGGGGGATAATGGAAATGCTGGGGGACACAGGGGGGAGGGGCTTGGCTATACCGGGGGAGAAATGGCATTACTGGGGTCGGGGACATTACATACTGGAGGATAATGGCAATGCTGGGGACACAGGGAGGACATGGCTATACTGAGAGAGAAATGGCATTATTGGGGTGGGGGACATTACATACTGGAGGATAATGGCAATGCTGGAGGACACAGGGGGACATGGCTATACTGGGAAAGAAATGGCATTACTGGGGTGGGGGATATTACATACTGGAGGATAATGGCAATGCTGGGGGACACAGGGGGACATGGCTATACTGGGGGAGAAATGGCATTACTGGGGTGGGGGACATTACATACTGGAGGATAATGGCAATGCTGGGGAACACAGAGGGGGGCATGGCTATACTGGGGGAGAAATGGCCTTACTGGGGTGGGGGATATTACATACTGGGGGATAATGGCAATGCTGGGGGACATGGCTATACTGGGAAAGAAATGGCATTACTGGTGTGGGGGACATTACATACTGGAGGATAATGGCAATGCTGGGGGACATGGGGGGGGGCATGGCTATACTGGGGGAGAAATGACATTACTGGGGTGGGGGATATTACATACTGGGGGATAATGGCAATGCTGGGGGACACAGGGGGACATGGCTATACTGGGAAAGAAATGGCATTACTGGGGTGGGGGACATTACATACTGGAGGATAATGGCAATGCTGGGGGACACAGGGGGGGGGGGGGGAGCATGGCTATACTGGGGAAGAAATGGCATTACTGGGGTGGGGACATTACATACTGGAGGATAATGGCAATGCTGGGGGACACAGGGAGGACATGGCTATACTGGGGGAGAAATGGCATTACTGGGGTGGGGGACATTACATACTGGAGGATAATGGCAATGCTGGGGGACGCAGGGAGGACATGGCTATACTGGGGGAGAAATGGCATTACTGGGGTGGGGGACATTATATACTGGAGGATAATGGCAATGCTGGGGGACACAGGGAGGCATGGCTATACTGGGGGAGAAATTGCATTACTGGGGTGGAGGGACATTACATACTGGAGGATAATGGCAATGCTGGGGGACACAGGGGGGAAATGGCTATACTGAGAGAGAAATGGCCTTACTGGGGAGGTGGACATTACATACTGGAGGATAATGGCAATGCTGGGGGACACAGGGGGACATGGCCATACTGGGAAAGAAATGGCATTACTGGGGTGGGGGACATTACATACTGGGGGATAATGGCAATGCTGGGGGACACAGGGGGGGCATGGCTATACCGGGGGAGAAATGGCATTACTGGGGTCGGGGACATTACATACTGGAGGATAATGGCAATGCTGGAGGACACAGGGGGACATGGCTATACTGGGAAAGAAATGGCATTACTGGGGTGGGGGATATTACATACTGGAGGATAATGGCAATGCTGGGGGACACAGGGGGACATGGCTATACTGGGGGAGAAATGGCATTACTGGGGTGGGGGACATTACATACTGGAGGATAATGGCAATGCTGGGGAACACAGGGGGACATGGCTATACTGGGGGAGAAATGGCATTACTGGGGTGGGGGACATTACATACTGGAGGATAATGGCAATGCTGGGGAACACAGGGGGACATGGCTATACTAGGGGAAAGAATGGCATTACTGGGGTGGGGACATTACATACTGGAGGATAATGGCAATGCTGGGGGACATGGCTATACTGGGAGAGAAATGGCATTACTGGGGTGGGGGACATTACATACTGGAGGATAATGGCAATGCTGGGGAACACAGGGGGACATGGCTATACTGGGGGAGAAATGGCATTACTGGGGTGGGGGACATTACATACTGGAGGATAATGGCAATGCTGGGGACACAGGGAGGACATGGCTATACTGAGAGAGAAATGGCATTACTGGGGTGGGGAACATTACATACTGGAGGATATTGGCAGTAATGAGTTTTACATTCTGGGCAATGAAAGGATAAAACAAGCATACGTTGGCAGCAGTCCCCTCAGCCTTTCATACTACTCAGATGTTATCGGGCCCCTCCCAGCTGCCTGCTACAGATAAAGCCCCGCCCCCATATTTGCTGCTCGGATAAGTACAGATGGATTGGCACTGCAGGTCTGGGCACTTCACATAGGCACAGCCTTGGCAGCTAGGATCACAGTGCCCGCTCCCTGTAGCTGCAGGAACACAACAGACCAGGATAACGATGCCGTACATTACCCGCGTGTTGTGACAGATGCAGTGAAGCATATTATCAATGAAAATGATGCTTCACTTTTACTGTAAACGTGTGTGCTACCATGCTGTTCTCTGATACAGCACAACATCAGCCACACTGTGAGCATTGCATTAAAAACATGAACAATTATTAAATAATGTGTTTGTCAAATGTTCCGCATTGTTTAACCACTTCACAACTGAGGGGTTTTACCCCTTGAACACCAGAGCAATTTTCACCTTTCAGCACTCCTTCCATTCATTTGTCTATAACTTTATCATTACTTATCGCAATGAAATGAACTATATCTTGTTTTTTTCGCCACCAATTAGGAAGAAGAAGAAGAGAAGAAGAAAATCTTTATTGTCATTGTAACAACCGAAATTGTACAACGAAATTCTTAAGTGCAATTTTCCAGCAAAAGCAAAGACAGCATAACATTCCATTCTTACATACATTGCATTGCACACACCCCTTAATGGCTGAAATGGCTGAAGGATAAAAACTGTTCTTTAGTCTATTTGTCTTAGTTTTTATAAGTCTAAAACGTTTTCCAGAAGGGAGATGTTCAAATAACAAATGTCCTGGATGTGAGGCGTCGCTTAAAATTTTCTTAATATTCCTGAAACAATAAGACGTATATAATTCTTCTAATGGAAGGAGAGGACAGCCAACTATCCTCTGGGCAACCTTAATTACCCTATGAAGCTGCTTTTTCTGTGCTACTGTGCAGCTTGTAAACCACGCACAGAGACAGTAGACTAGGACACTCTCCACTGTACTGCGGTAGCACCGCGCACAGAGACAGTAGACTAGGACACTCTCCACTGTACTGCGGTAACACAGCGCACAGAGACAGTAGACTAGGACACTCTCCACTGTACTGCGGTAAAAAGACACCAACAATTTCTCAATTAGGCTTTCTTTAGGTGTGACATTATGCCAAGAATTATTTTATTCTAAATGTGTTTTAATGGGAAAATAGGAAAAAAATATTATTTTTCAGTTTTTGGCCATTATAGTTTTTAAATAATGCATGCTACTGTAATTAAAACCCATGAAATGTATTTGCCCATTTGTCCCGGTTATAAAACCGTTTAAATTATGTCCCTATCACAATGTTTGGCGCCAATATTTTATTTGGAAATAAAGGTACATTTTTTTCAGTTTTGCATCCATCCCCAATTACAAGCCCGTAGTTTATAAATTAACAGTGTTATACCCTCTTGACATAAATATTTAAAAAGTTCAGTCCCTAAGGTAACTATTTATGGGTTTTTTTTATTGTATTTTTTTTTTTATTACCAAAAAAAAAATAATTGGGGAGTGTGGGAGGTAATGAGTTAATTTATTGTGTAAAACTAATGTATTTGTACATGTAAAATGCTTTAGGGTGTAGTTTTACTATTTGGCCACAAGATGGCCACAGTGAGTTTGTGTTCATGCGACCTGTAAGCGTCCAGAAGGACGCTTACAGGAAGCACTATGAAGCTGGGAAAATCACAATGATCGCGCTGTTTCTCATAGAAGCAGCAGATCATTGCAGGGGATTAGATCAACGAACGGGAACGGATTTTCCCGTTCATTGATCTCCGGGCGAGCGGGCGGCGGTGTGCACAAGCGGCGGGAGCTCGCGTACGAGCAGCGGGAGCGCGGACAGTGGCGGTAGCGCGGGAGGTACAGATTTCTCCGTCCCTTGGTTTTATAAGGGTGGAAAAAGGGATGGAGAAATCCGTACCGCAGGGGGTAAAGTGGTTAATGATCACATTGTTTACCATATCAATAGTAGCAAAAAAGTTTCTGTACCGTACACCTAACGGATAAACAGTAACCAGCACAACTGCCATCTTCATGTTTGCTTGCATGAGCTCACTGGCTCCAGCTTGCTGATCACCTGACATCTATCTGCTAAACAGTAACCAGCACAACGGTCATCTACGTGTTTACTATTTACCTGCATCAGTGTTTTACTTCAGCTAACATCTGGAACTATGCCTGAAGAAGGGGACTAGATCCCAGAAAGCTTGCATCATTTAACTTTATCAGTTAGCCAATTAAAAGGTATTATTTTTTTTACAAAACGTTGTTTTTTTCTACCTTTACCATATAAAAAAACCCCGTTGTAGCCATAGCATTGCTAATCAGATCGGCTGACAGCTGCAGACTTTCTCCCAACATATAATATATAATTGAATGCGTTTGGCTGATAGCCGCAGGATCACTAAATTACCTCTCATAAGGTGGCCATACACTGGTCGATTTGCCATCAGATCGACCAACAGATAGATCCCTCTCTGATCGAATCTGATCAGAGAGGGATGGTATGGCGGCCTTTACTGCAAACAGATTGTGAATCAATTTCAGTCTCCATATACCGTTCACTACAGTTGTCCTTTAACAGCTGGAGAGCCCAGTTTGCAGATCACTGCACTATTGTGTTGCCTTCCTCTGTAGCAGATGATGAGGGAACACCCTGAAATAGTAATTAGGGCCCTATAAAGCACCAATATGGCCTGGGGCATGCCTTATATGTCCCTGACTTTCCCCTACAGAGCGGCATTACAATAGAGTTACCTCCTGGACTCGTTAGCAAAGCTCAGGTGTTTAGACTCCCCTCTGCTTCCCAATCTTATAGGTGCATAACCCCTACCTGAAATGATTTCTACCCTGACATTAGCAGATATGTTATTGTGTTGCCCCCTCCCTAAAGTGTTCCAATACAGATCCCCTATTAACCCCCTTGCCGTTATGATTCTTTCCGGATTTTAGGGTCAAAAAGCAGTGCAATTTCTTTGCATGCTTTTATATCCTAAAAGCTGGAAAAAATCATGCTGCTAGGGAGATCGGCAGCAGCCCCAGCACTCACCTCCCTGGGATTCAGCGCTGCACTTTTCCAGCTGTCCTCCAGGTGGTGCTGTAACCCTATGGCGAGATTGAGGATTGTCGTCTAATCTTTGCCACAGTCCTATGCCTTGTAGGCATTGCCACGGTCCTATGCCTTGTAGGCATTGCCACGGTCCTATGCCTTGTAGGCATTGCCACGGTCCTATGCCTTGTAGGCATTGCCACGGTCCTATGCCTTGTAGGCATTGCCACGGTCCTATGCCTTGTAGGCATTGCCACGGTCCTATGCCTTGTAGGCATTGCCACGGTCCTATGCCTTGTAGGCATTGCCACAGTCCTATGCCTTGTAGGCATAGGACTGTGTACAGATCACTGTCCAGGGACAATTCAGAGTAGGGATTAAAGCGGATCCGAGATGAAAAACTAACAAACAAACACAGAACATTTATATTGCGCTTTTCTCCTAGCGGACTCAAAGCGCCAGAGCTGCAGCCGCAGGATGCGCTCTATAGGCAGTAGCAGTGTTAGGGAGACTTGCCCAAGGTCTCCTACTGAACAGGTGCTGGCTTACTGAACAGGCAGAGCCGAGGTTCGAATCCAGGTCTCCTGTGTCAGAGGCAGAGCCCTTAACCATTATACTATCCAGCCACTAACCATAACAAGTAACTTGTCTATGTATCTTATCTAAAGTTTAGATAGTTTACACAGCAAATCTAGCTGCAAACAGCTTCAACAGTTTGTGATTATTTATTCCTGTGATACAATGAGGGCAGCCATGTTCTGTTTGTCTCATTACACACAGGCAAGCTGATAGCATCTCCAGCCCTCAGCCTGTGACAAAATCACTCCCCTCTCCTCCTCCCACCTCCCCTCTGCCTCTGAAATCTCTGGCTAGTAACCTCCTCCTACTCCTGCCCAGACTGAGCTCCCATAAGCCCTTGCTACAGTGCCAAGGCACTCTGAAAAGCTGTGGATGAGGCTTGTTTAGTTTATAGGGAATTAGAGTGTTAAAACAAAACAAAAAAAGTATTTGGCTTGAGGAATGCCCTATATACTATATGTAAGGAACACAATTATGCAATGAGTAAAAGTTTATCTCGGATCCACTTTAACCTCCCTGGCGTTCTATTAAGATCGCCAGGGAGGCTGTGGGAGGGTTTTTTTTTAATAAAAAAAAAACTATTTCATGCAGCTAACTGAAAGTTGGCTGCATGAAAGCCCACTAGAGGGCGCTCCGGAGGCGTTCTTCCGATCGCCTCCGGCGGCTAGAAGTAACACGGAAGGCCGCAATGAGCGGCCTTCCGTGTTTCGCTTACCTCGTCGCCATGGCGACGAGCGGAGTGACGTCAGCCGACGTCCTGACCAGTGTTCTCCCCAGGATCAATCAAGTGGGCGCGCCGCCCGGGTAAAATCAATTACCGCCCGGCTGCCTGCGGTCCCATCAGCACGTGGCCGGGTATCGCACTGGGTAGCAAAAACCAGCGCTGCTCCCGAATGTGCACAGAGCAGCGCTGCAGAGTAGCATAGTCATCGTTATTCGTAGCGTGTCTGTCCCCCTCCTGCACATACAGGCTCTAAGCAGAGAAGTTTTCACTCACTGCTCCTCGCCGTTCGGGTTATCCTGCTTGCCTGTCACCGGCTCATATGTATGATGCCCTCTGGTGGCGAGGCGCCACAGCATAGCGACATAGATGTGAGCCGGTGACAGGCAAAGCAGGGGAATGACAGGCAAAGCAGGGGAGCCCGAACGGCGAGGAGCGGTGAGTGAAAACTTCTCTGCTAATAGAGCCCGTATGTGCAGGAGGGGGACGGACACGCTGCTGATAAGGACTACACTCTGTCTGCTACTCTGCTCTGCCGGAGGATGTTTGAAAGCTCGGGGGGAGGGGACATTAACACATCAACTCACTGAGCTGAGTTTGTGTCAGCACGATTCTGCCCGGCATTTGGCTGAGGGGGCAATCGGGGGTCAGGGTTGCACTACAAATATGTCTGGGTCACTCAGGGGGGGGAGGGGTCCAGGCTGCTATGGATCTCATGGCTGGAGCAGCAGATGAGTCAGTGGAGCTGTGAGAAGCTACATGCACAGCTTGATGATACTCCTGACACTGACATGCTGTTGTAGCAATGTGTTCAAAATAAGAAAGATGTCATCAATGCTGTGTGCATACCTGAACCACAGAATATACCAATGCAGTGTTCTCCCCAGGATCAAGCAGGTGGGTGGCCCTGGTAAAATCAATTACTGCCCGGCGGGCTGCGTTCCCAGCTGCCATCACCGGCCAGCTATCGCGCACGATGCTCCTGAATCTGCACAGCTCTGTGCACGAGATCTCGCGCTTCCCGGCGAGCTTGTGCAGTCACAGTCTCAGCGGTAGTAAGAGGCGGGACCAGCGCCCGAGGCTAAGCCGACAGTCTGTCATCGTGCACGGCCGACAAGCTGTCATCGTGCACGGACACTACTGTCAAGCCTGTAAGTATCCGCATCCGCCACCCACCCCCCTAATGTGCAATGTGCCGCCGCCCCTATACTTTACCTGTCCGTGTGCACCGCTAGCTCCAGGCTGCGTCCATCATCCATACCCACGTGGCTGCCAGCATGCATATGGGCGCATGTGTGGGACATAATTAGAGCATATTTTATTTTCCACACCACCAAATTTCCCCGTGCTGCCCCACCCGGCTACTTTTTCATGCCACCCGGCTGGAAAAAAATCCTGGGGAGAACACTGTTGACGTCAGCCGCCTCCGATCCAGCCCTTAGCGCTGGCCGGAACTTTTTGTTCCGGCTACGCTGGGCTCAGGCGGCTGGGGGGACCCTCTTTCGCCGCTGCATGCGGCGGATCGCCGCGCTGCAGCGGCGATCAGGTAGCACACGCGGCTGGCAAAGTGCCGGCTGCGTGTGCTGCTTTTTATTTGAGCCAAATCGGCCCAGCAGGGTCTGAGCGGCAGGCTCCGGCGGTACTGGACCGCTCAGCAGGTTAAAGTAAAAAGGGCTTAAAAAAATCATTTTTAATTAATAAAAATAAATAAAGACTGTAGGAGTGATAAGAGACCACCAGGAGAAAGCCCTGTTCATGTCAATAAAAGGAGGTAAGATTCATTTGTGTGCGAAGTTGTATGGCTGTGCAGTGAATTGTTAAAGCTGCACAGCACTGAATTGTGAAAAATGGCCTGGTCTCTAGGGGGATGTAAGCTTGTGGTCTTTAAGAGGTAAAAGGGGAACTTCAGCCTAAACAAACATACTGTCATTAAGTTGCATTAGTTATGTTAATTAAAATAGATAGGTGATATAATTTCTTACCCACCCCATTTTAAAAGAACAGGCAAAAGTTTGTGATTTCATGGGGCAGCCATCTTTTTGGTTGAAAGGAGGTGACAGGGAGCATGTGACACAGTTCCAACTGTCCTGTGTCCTGATCACCCCTCCCAGCTGCTCTAGGCTTCAGATCTCTAATTCAAAATAAAAAATAATAATAAAAAATTGCACCAAAACAGCAGAACGAGAACAACATCATCAGAAATCCCATCATCAGAATCCTGCCCAAAGAATTCCTTGAGTCCTCCATTGAAGTGAATCCAAAGCTCAATCAAGATCTAACGTCACCTAAGACCTTTAGGGCCATTTTGTTACTTGACGTTGATTATAACATTGTTATCACCATATTGGCATCTAGAATGAAAAAAGTACTACCCTCACTCATACACGCTGACCAGGCCGTCTTTATCCCCCCTCCCACAAGCTGCAGACAAGGTACGTAAAGTTATTAACATACAGCATTCCTGTCAGACAAAATAATACCATTGGCCACCTTGTCACTGGACATTGAGAAGGCTTTTGTCCTTATCAGTTGGCCTTATAGGTTCGCCACACTGAAGACATTTGGAAGACAGGGGATTAGCATTAACATTTTGCTCACCCTCATGAGGCCTCACCCCTCCATCCCTAATCTATTAAAAACTATTTCAGATGTATCACAATTCTCAGGATTCAAACTCAATTTGAAAAAGTCAGTACTAATGATAGGCAACATGTCAGTTATGGAGGGTAAAAAACAAGTAACCCTTCTCAAACTCGCATGCCAATGTTCAAACAAATGCATTCACAGATTCACTCATCCAGGCACCACTGTTATCCCTACAGCTAAGTTAAAAGCCGGGGTCTTAGTTCACAGAAGAATGCATTATTTTGCTTAGTCACCTACACTGCGCAGAAGTACCCAGGTAAACATAGGTGTCCTAATTCTGAGTCGGAGTCGTGGAGTCGGGGCAATTTTGGGTGCCTGTAGTCGGAGTCGGGACAAAATGCACCGACTCCGACTCCTAATTAATTAAAAATGTAATTAAAATAGAAAATATGATAAAATGTTCTATTTCTCAGATAATACTAGTCATCATAAATAATTTATACATACAGTAAGATCTGTGCTTAGTCCACAAAAATGAAATAAACCAATCAAAATTAGTTACTTGTGCTGCTTCAATAAAGCAGTCCCCATATTTTTAAAGTCAGATATACACATCTGATTGTGACTGTATATATGATGTGTACACAGGAATCTCTTATATATGTTACGGCCAGAACCCGAAGTTTGGCCACTTCTAGTTCTGGCCGGCCACTTCGGGTTCTGGCCGGCCAATGTGCGAAGTGGCCGCTGCGGCCAATGTGAGAAATGGAATGATTCATGTAACTTTTAATGTATCTGCTGGCCCCAGCGCAGCGGGCAAATGTATCGCAACTTAGTTAATTTAATTAAATTAAGCCGGGGGCAATGTAAGGGATGAAGCCGCCGGCTTTTTCTCCGCCTCTCTCTCCTCCCCCCCCCCGCCTCTCTCTCCTCCTCTTATTGTGGGCAGCTGGCGGGGACACGTGTGTCCCCTCCAGAGTCGTTCGTCGCGGCAGGGGAATCCTGCCGTTCTTGCAGAGCGGGTGCTGGCAGAAGCAATGTCTGCAGCCTCCCCGCTCTGCTTTCCTCGCGCGACGAACGACTCTGGAGGGGGACACGAGTGCTGCCCATAATAAGAGAAGGAGAGAGAGGCAGAGAAAAAGCCGGCGGCTTCATGTGTTACATTGCCGCCGGCTTAATTTAATTAAATTAACTAAGTTGCGATACATTTGGCCGCTGCGCTGGGGCCAGCAGATACATTAAAATTCACATCCCATCTAACACTAATGCTCTCTTCCCCATCTCTCCTATATACAGTTATTGCTGCATACAATCTCTATGCTCATTCATACTATTACTATCCTCATACTTGCCCAGGTCTGCACTGATCTCCCCACTGCAATACATCCTGTACAATGCCCAGCAGCCATATATGTGCTAGTATATAACAAGAATCACACAATTACCTCTTCCAACAACCTGTCCTCTCCACTTCCTGCAACTTCTCTTCTTCCTGTCTTACATCACTTCCTGTGTGTGTGATCGCCATCTTGTGCTGAATAGACTAACTGCAGCCTCTGTTTGTGGGATCTCCTTTACTAGTATTAATATTTATTTATTTTAAGTATTTATATAGCGCCGACATATTACGCAGCGCTTTACAGACTATATAGTCTTGTCACTGACTGTCCCTCAGAGGGGCTCACAATCTAGTCCCTACCATAGTCATATGTCTATATATCAGAATCAGAAACGTTATTTCGCCAAGCACGACTGAGTCGTGCCCGGAATTGGGCTTGGCACGGACAGGGTACTGATACACGATATACAGTAGTTACAGATACAGAACAGGACATGCAGTAGGAACAGAACTTTATACAGAATACAGAACATTATATAACATTTATGCAGAGGGAGACAATGTGGCATAAGTTACAATACAAAAAACAACCGAAAGGTACGCTTGAGCTGGAGCGCCGTCTATGTGCAGAGTTCCTCAGTGCGTCATGGTATTGTGGGGTGGGGCTGGGCATTTCCATGGAGAGAGTTCAGGAGGTTGACAGCCGAGCTAAAGAAACTGTTCTTATGCCTTGAGGTCCTGGTGTAGAATGATCGGAACCGGAGCTTCCAGCTCGAGGGGAGCTGATTAAAGAAGCGGTAGCCTGGGTGTGAGGGGTCTTTGGCGATCTTTAATGCTCCGGTGTTCAGCCTGGAGTGGTAGAGGAGGTCCAGAGTGGGAAGGGATCTCCCGATGATCCTCTCCGCAGATTTGATGACCCTCTGCAGTTTGAGCTTGTCGCTGGCAGAGGAGCTGGCGTACCAGACCAGGATGGACGAGCATAGGACGGATTCGATCGTGGCTGAGTAGAAATTTGTCAGAAGTTTTTGGGCCATACCGAACTTTTTCAGTTGTCGGAGAAATAAAAGTCTCTGTTGGGCTTTCCTCTGTGTTGAGGCAGTGTTGGTGTTCCACCTCAGGTCATTGGAGATAGTTGTGCCCAGTAGGCGGACACTGGGGACTCTTTCCACTTCCATGCCATCAATGTGGATTGGAGGTGGGGTAGAGGCACGCCTCCTGAAATCAACGATCATCTCCACCGTTTTTGCTGTGTTTAGGACCAAACCGTTCTCTCTGCACCAGCGGCATATGCTTTCGATGATAAGGCGGTACGCCTTATCATCGTTGTTGGTGATGAGACCTACAATGGTTGTGTCGTCGGCAAATTTGATTACTTTTACCGAGTCTGACGTGGATTTGCAGTTGTTCGTATACAGAGAGAACAGAAACGGCGACAGGACGCAGCCTTGTGGGGCCCCTGTGTTGGTGATCCTAGGTTGTGAGGAGATGGTGCCTAACCTGGGACCTGTTGGTGAGGAAGTCAGTGATCCACAGGCGTAGGGTGGGATGTACTCCTAGCGCAGCAAGATTGTCTTGAAGTATTTTAGGGCTAATGGTATTGAATGCTGAGCTGAAGTCCAGTAGGAGGATCCTGGCGTAGGAGTCTGGTCTATCCAGGTGATCATAGACGAGCTCCAAGCAGATGTCGATGGCGTCATTTGTGGACCTGTTCGCCCTGTACACGAACTGGTGCGGGTCCAGCAGTCCCTCAGTAGAGTGCTGTGTATATATGTATCGTGTAGTGTATGTATTTAGTCTACGGCCAATTTAGGGGAAGCCGCTTAACTTATCTGTATGTTTTTGGAATGTGGGAGGAAACCAGAGGGCCCAGAGGAAACCCACACAGACACGGGGAGAACATACAAACTCCTTGCAGATGTTGACCTGGCTGGGATCCAAACCGGGGACCCAGCGCTGCAAGGCAAGAGCACTAACCACTACGCCACCGTGCTGCCCAATGCTAACGCTGGATCCACACCATACACTTTTTCAGCAGATTTACCTGCCCGATCGATTATTTCCAGCATGTCCGATCTGAGGATCGATCTTTTTTTCAGCGATTTTCTGATCAATTTCCGTTAGTTTCTATGGAAATTGATCAGAAAATCGCTAAAAAACCCCCCCAAAAAACGATCGATCCTTAAAAACAAGAACCAACACCAGCCAGAGGTAAGTATATAGTATAAGGAGGCCACAAGATCCTAAAATTGCTTATCTATAGGATAAGCATCCATGTTATCCATAAATAAACAATTTTAGGGTCTTGTGGCCTCCTTATACTATATACTTATCTCTGGTTGTTGCTGGCTGGTGTTGGCTCTTGTTTTTAATCTTTATTGTGGATACGCTTTTCAATCAACATTTTGTATATTTGCATTATACTGGCTAATGTGCGCAATTTTAGTCATGGATTTCTTTGGTGTCTATGTGGTTTGATTTTTCTCCATGATCATGGATTATACCTTCATGCTCTATCATTATGTGTATTGGTCGATGATCGGACATGCTGGAAATAATCGATTGGCAGTTAAATCTGCCGAAAAACTGTATGGTGTGGATCGAGAATTACAGTTGCAGATTGCTTATAAGGCTTATGGTGAACTAGAACCCCTAGGAGTTCTAAAATGGACTCAATGTTAAGCAAAACAGAAATTTACCTTCTTAAAACAGAAGGTATTTGAGATTATTCAGAGTGGAGTGAGCATATGATGTCTCCACAATGCATCACTGCTGAATATGCAAATCGCTCCTTTGTTGTCCCTGTAAGCTAGCCACACCCCCAGAACTGCTGGAATGCAATGATGTGTCATCTTATTAATTGTACAGAGCCTCAATAATCCAACATACATTTCAGACTCGCTAATCCTCATCAGGCATGGCATGGATTAATATTACGCAAAAAAGTGGGATCAGCGCATCACCAGGCCGCCTCCGAATGGCCTCTGCTCAGAGATGTGCTGAGCCCCCCGAGAAACTACAAACGCACCTTAAACCCAAACAGAGGCTCTGCATATACACCAAAAGCAAAGCTGTTATGTGGGAGCAGCTGACCAAAAATAAATTAAATTAGTACATAGCAAAGAAATGAACAGCGCTACTTAAAAACAGATGAGTGCCTACCTGCAAAAGAGTGCAAGCCCCACATATGGGATAAAATACACACTGAGCATACACATGACCTGTCTACCACTTGGAGGATGTTGGTTTCCTGTAACAGGAAAGACTTCTTCGACAGTGGGAGGGACGAGTACTTAACAAGTTGCATGCAAGCTGTTACAGGAAACCAACATCCTCCAAGTGGTAGACAGGTCATGTGTATGCTCAGTGTGTATTTTATCCCATAAGTGGGGCTTGCACTCTTTTGCAGGTAGGCACTCATCTGTTTTTAAGTAGCACTGTTCATTTCTTTGCTATGGATTAATATTACTCTATGGGGTAGGGCTTGGAACACCCCCTCAGTTTCAGATTGCCCATCAAGCTAAACAATCTCTTATCATAATAATTATTATTTTCAGTTGCTACACAACAGCTTTATCTACAGATACATCACATATAAAATAACAAGAAAAATAACAAATCATTATTATTATTAGTCCGCAGACAGTTGCTGGAGATAAAGAGCTGCCATATGGATGTGTCTCCATGGTAACAGGAAGTGTCAGTTCTTGGAGCAGACTGGGAGGAAGAGGCAGAATTACTGGAGAAGCTAAGGAGGAACGCTCACAGTGAGGTCCTGTAAGCAAGAGAAGCACACAGCGCTCTGCTTATGCCGGGGACACTCGGGGTGCAGGGACACAGAGGAGCTGTCTGCCTTACATTCTGTTCTGGTGGGCGGCAGCATGGTGGTAAGCCTTTATATAATGGGCATTACTGTAATCAGCTGCACACAATACAGGACACAGGGCACATAGCGGGGGACACACAGCGCTCTGCTTATGCCAGGGACACTCGGGGTGCAGGGACACAGAGGAGCTGTCTGCCTTACATTCTGTTCTGGTGGGCAGCAGCATGGTGGTAAGCCTTTATCTAATGGGCATTACTGTAATCAGCTGCACACAATACAGGACACAGTGCACATAGCGGGGGACACACAGTGCTCTGCTTATGATGGGGACACTCGGGGTGCAGGGACACAGAGGAGCTGTCTGCCTTACATTCTGTTCTGGTGGGCGGCAGCATGGTGGTAAGCCTTTATCTAATGGGCATTACTGTAATCAGCTGCACACAATACGGGACACACAGCGCTCTGCTTATGCCGGGGACACTCGGGATGCAGGGACACAGAGGATCTGTCTGCCTTACATTCTGTTCTGGTGGGCGGCAGCATGGTGGTAAGCCTTTATCTAATGGGCATTACTGTAATCAGCTGCACACAATACAGGACACAGTGCACATAGCGGGGGACACACAGCGCTCTGCTTATGCCGGGGACACTCGGGGTGCAGGGACACAGAGGATCTGTCTGCCTTACATTCTGTTCTGGTGGGCGGCATGGTGGTAAGCCTTTATCTAATGGGCATTACTGTAATCAGCTGCACACAATACGGGACACTGGGCACATAGCGGGGGACACACAGTGCTCTGCTTATGCCGGGGACACTCGGGGTGCAGGGACACAGAGGAGCTGTCTGCCTTACATTCTGTTCTGGTGGGCGGCAGCATGGTGGTAAGCCTTTATCTAATGGGCATTACCGTAATCAGCTGCACACAATACGGGACACAGAGCACATAGCGGGGGACACACAGTGCTCTGCTTATGCCGGGGACACTTGGGGTGCAGGGACACAGAGGATCTGTCTGCCTTACATTCTGTTCTGGTGGGCTGCAGCATGGTGGTAAGCCTTTATCTAATGGGCATTACTGTAATCAGCTGCACACAATACAGGAAACAGGGCACATAGCGGGGGACACACAGCACTCTGCTTATGCCGGGGACACTCAGGGTGCAGGGACACAGAGGATCTGTCTGCCTTACATTCTGTTCTGGTGGGCGGCAGCATGGTGGTAAGCCTTTATCTAATGGGCATTACTGTAATCAGCTGCACACAATACAGGACACAGTGCACATAGCGGGGGACACACAGCGCTCTGCTTATGCCGGGGACACTCGGGGTGCAGGGACACAGAGGATCTGTCTGCCTTACATTCTGTTCTGGTGGGCGGCAGCATGGTGGTAAGCCTTTATCTAATGGGCATTACTGTAATCAGCTGCACACAATACGGGACACAGGGCACATAGCGGGGGACACACAGCACTCTGCTTATGCCGGGGACACTGGGGGTGCAGGGACACAGAGGATCTGTCAGCCTTACATTCTGTACTGGTGGGCGGCAGCATGGTGGTAAGCCTTTATCTAATGGGCATTACTGTAATCAGCTGCACACAATACGGGACACAGGGCACATAGCGGGGGACACACAGCGCTCTGCTTATGTCGGGGACACTCGGGGTGCAGGGACACAGAGGAGCTGTCTGCCTTACATTCTGTTCTGGTGGGCAGCATGGTGGTAAGCCTTTATCTAATGGGCATTACTGTAATCAGCTGCACACAATACGGGACACAGTGCACATAGCGGGGGGGGGACACAGCGCTCTGCTTATGCCGGGGACACTCGGGGTGCAGGGACACAGAGGAGCTGTCTGCCTTACATCCTGTTCTGGTGGGCAGCATGGTGGTAAGCCTTTATCTAATGGGCATTACTGTAATCAGCTGCACACAATACGGGACACAGTGCACATAGCGGGGGACACACAGCGCTCTGCTTATGCCGGGGACACTCGGGGTGCAGGGACACAGAGGAGCCGTCTGCCTTACATCCTGTTCTGGTGGGCAGCATGGTGGTAAGCCTTTATCTAATGGACATTACTGTAATCAGCTGCACCCAATACAGGACATGCAGCCATTACTGCTCAGCCTAAATACATATATTGCGGTGGCTGGTAGACTCAGGGGCGGCACAATCACGTCAGTATCTGGTACAGCACATTATGCACGGGGGAGGGGGACACACAGAGGTCTGCCATTGCCATCAATATATGTCATGGCTAACAACACAAGATGGGCCAACATCACTCCGCACATGGGGGGTACACAGAGGTCTGCCATGCATACTGCTCCGCTCTGGATGGGGAGGGGGGATCTTTCCTCGCACAGCCACAACTATACATGCATTTCTGTGCATTGTCTGCTGAGCTGAAGCAAGTGAGTGTGCAGAATGTGGCACACATACCATTACATGTATAGATCTGCTTACAGTATACAGTAAGGCTCTGGTCACAGTGTGTCTTTGTAGCATAACAGCCGAGGTTTGTCACACTGCAATGCGCCACCTATGCGATGTTCACAATGCAGCAGGTGCGTTGCAGTGTAATGGTGTCCACATAGATGCCCCTGAATTTTATAGTCTCTGCTACCGCTGAGGTGTAGAGCAGAAGAGACCCGAGCTTCAATGTACTGCAGTGACACCCAGATGTTATTTTCCAAGAAGCAGAACGTTGTGCCACTCCCTCTTCATATACAGAAGATAATGTGGGTGGGTACTTATTCAGGCTAACATACACTCACCGCTCGGTATTATATCCAAGTGTATCAGGATGTGTGCTCCGCATAAATGTCATAGAAGAAACACCACCGCTATCATCAAACAGTATGTACCTGCATGTATCAAGCTACATTGTACACTGATGTATTACCCCAGTTTATACGGTATTTATCTGAAGCATTAAATCAAGTCACAATTGGACGGATAATGCATGCTGCTGCTTATTTATTACAGTGACACCCAGATACCCTGTGGCCAGTGCAACAGTCCACTCCTGGGCTGACAATGCTTTAGCTGTAACTGGCAAAGCACAACAGTGCCTCTACTTTATGAGAAAGCTAAGGAGCGCTAACCTTCCACAGAAGCTGCTGGTTAATTTTTACAGATGCCCTATAGAAAGCGGTCTGACCGACTGCATGCCGGCCTGGTACAGCAGCTGCACCAAGGCTGCCAGAGAAGCCCTGCAGTGAGCTGTAAAAACAGCAGAAGTCATTGTCTGCACTGAACTACCATCACTGGGAACTCTTGTGCAGTAAAACCCCTATTATTCAGCACCAACGGGGATTGGCAAATCCCGGATAAGTGTAGTTTCTGGTTGCTTGAAGGTCAATGTCAAAAAAAGGCCCAGCTAAAAAAAAACAGTACTATACCCCACACTATATACCAAACTCAGTATTAATGTTGAAATACAGTAATTTAAAACAAATGAAGACAAAAGACAGACTTAATGTAACAGAGGATTATTACTGCATAAAGAAATGTAAAACTAGATTTATGCATCCTGCAAGGTCAGAATTTTTCCTTCTGGATGCTGAGACTTCTGGATAACTGTATAAGACTCGCTGTATGAGAAGGGCCAAAATCATTATCAAGGACAACGCTCCCCCAGAAACGCCTTGTATGAGCTCCTTCCGTCAGGTAGACGTTCGGATCACTCTGCATACATACAGACTGAAAACCAGATTTTTCCCATCTGCCATAAACTTGTTAAACTCTGAATCTTAACTAAACAATTTGAAGACAGTGTTAATTATTTCAAACATTTGAAATATCGGGCATCCTTGTATAATTCCTCCTTTTCTACCTTTGTTACTATCTCTATGGGGTTGATTCATTAAGCTTAAAGAGAATCTGTATTGTTAAAATCGCACAAAACTAAACATACTAGTGTGTTAGGGGACATCTCCTATTACCCTCTGTCACAATTTCGCCGCTCCTCGCCGCATTAAAAGTGGTTAAAAACAGTTTTTAAAAGTTTGTTTATAAACAAAAAAAATGGCCACCAAAACAGGAAGTAGGTTGATGTACAGTATGTCCACACATAGAAAATACATTCATACACAAGCAGGCTGTATACACCCTTCCTTTTGAATCTCAAGAGATCATTTGTGTGTTTCTTTCCCCCTGCAGCTATCTTCCACTGAAGTGTCAGGCTGTTTCTTCCTGCAGAGTGCAGACAGCTCTCCCCATATGTAATTCCTCAGTATGTGAAAGCCCAGCCAGCTCAGAGGAGGATTTATCCAGCTTGTAAAAGATAATAGAGCAGAGAGAAGCTGCACTAATCTAAATAACACACAGGTAGTGTGCAGAGAGGGGCCTGGAAGGGGGAGATTCATCACAGAACCACAACAATGAAGAACTTGGCAGCCTTCCAGACACAGGCTGACAAGTCTGACAAGAGAGAGATAAGTTGATTTATTACAGAGAAGGTTGATAGCAGAACGTGCTGCAGTAAGCCAGAACACATTAGAATAGCTTTTGGAACTTGTAGGATGATAAAAAACAGGATGCAATTTTTGTTACGGAGTCTCTTTAAAAAGAATCTGTATTGTTAAAATCGCACAAAAGTAAACATACCAGTGCGTTAGGGGACATCTCCTATAACCCTCTGTCACAATTTCGCCGCTCCTCGCCGCATTAAAAGTGGTTAAAAACAGTTTTAAAAAGTTTGTTTATAAACAAACAAAATGGCCACCGAAACAGGAAGTAGGTTGATGTACAGTATGTCCACACATAGAAAATACATCCATACACAAGCAGGCTGTATACAGCCTTCCTTTTGAATCTCAAGAGATCATTTGTGTGTTTCTTTCCCCCTGCATCTCTCATGCACTGAAGTTTCAGGCTGCTTGTTTCTTCCTGCAAACAGCTTTGCCCTTGTCTGTAATTCTTCAGTATGTGAAAGCCCAGCCAGCTCAGAGGACGATTTATCCAGCTTGTAAAAGATAAGAGAGAAGAGAGAAGCTGCTCTAATCCTAAATAACACACAGGCAGTGTGCAGAGAGGGGCCTGGAAGTCCCCCTTCATAGCAGAACCACAACACTGAAGAACTTGGCAGCCTTCCAGACACAGGCCGACAAGTCTGACAGGGGAAAGATACATTGATTTATTACAGAGACAGTGATAGTATAAAGTGCTGCAGTAAGCCAGAACACATTAGAATAGCTTTTTGAACTTGTAGGATGATAAAAAACAGGATGCAATTTTTGTTACGGAGTCTCTTTAAGCGCGCTACATTAACTTAACAGGTGCTCCCTGTTTGATTTGCCTTTGACAAGCAGACTATTGGGCCAATCAAACAGCTGGAATCTCATTGTTTGAAGCCAGGAACTCAGGGCGGGTTCAGTGGTGCGCCCGTTAAGCTAATGGAGCACGCATAAGGGTATTAATACACCTGGGCAGGTGATATTGAACTACAGAGGTGCTAGGAGGGTGCTGGACTCCTGCGGTGTTTGGAGTACCGGAGTGGGTGAAGGGGTGTCTCTGCTGTCTGAGGGGTAGGATTACAGCAGGAGGGCGGGCTCAGCAGGGGAGGAATAGAGTTCAGCAGGAGGGCGGGCTCAGCAGTGGAGGGATAGAGTTCAGCAGGAGGTCAGGCTCAGCAGGGGAGGGATAGAGTTCAGCAGGAGGGCGGGCTCAGCAGGGGAGGGATAGAGTTCAGCAGGAGGACCACCTGAAGGTGCTGCTATGCATTTTTTTGTCTAGAGGAGATGGTTCTATAATGGCGGCCTAATGGGAGGAGCTCAAAGAAGCAGTTGCCTGGGTGGGAGGGGTCTTGCGAGATCTTGGTGGCCCTTGACTTCTTGCTCGCCATGTGGAGATCGGGAGATGGCAGGGATGATCCAATGATCTTTTCCACAGCGCTATTCACTCTTTGGAGTTTGTACCTGTCGCTGGTAGAGATGGTCCAACCTGGTGGACAGTTCCTGGTGAACTTGGGCTGTTGACTGTAAAACAGAGACACAGAGAGAGGGAGATCTCCTTTCCTCAGTTCAGTCTGGATGAATGGGAGCTTCTAATATCCCCACATCTGCAGCTCACAGCAGGTAAATAACAATATTATATAGAACTTTCCTGGAGTCTCACATTCTTATTTTCACTTTAAGGGGTTGTATCCTGACTCTGAATTATGCACAGTAGCAAAATCAGTGTAATTTAAAATCTGGTTTATTCAGTTCCCAGCAAAAACAAATAATTTCAACACTATTGTGTTATCAGGAGTATTTGTTCAGCCAGATAAGAGTTTTGGATTTTATTTACTCTTTAGGAGAGCCATGGCTGCATATGACTGCAGATCCTGCCTCATTTGTATAGATTTGTATATATTTGAAAAACTGATAATGACTTATCTGAAATCCATCACAGATCCCCTGCTGGACTCTTTGCAATTTGCCTACAGGCCTAACCGATCCGCAGACGATGCCGTGAACATGTGTATGCATTATGTACTACAGCATTTAGATATCCCAGGAACCTACACCAGGATTTTATTTATAGATTTCAGCTCTGCATTTAATACCATAATTCCATCACTGCTGCACAGCAAGCTCTCCCAGCTACACATACCTGAATCCCTCTGCAAATGGATAACCGACTTCTTAACCGACAGAAGACAGCGTGTTAGACTTGGTAAACTCACAATCAAGCTCTCTGACAGTCAGTACTGACAGTCAGTACTGGTGCACCCCAGGGCTGTGTGCTTTCCCCACTGCTGTACTCACTTTACACCAATGACTGCATCTCCACAGATCCATCTGTTAAGGTTCTGAAGTTTGTATAGATAAAGCACCTAGTTTATTAATCCTTACATTGGAAAATAAAAAAGTGAACACAAAGCTAGTTCTAACTAGGCTCAGTACTATATGTACCCATATTTATCTCAGCATGTCACTTCAGTTCAGGGACTTTAACACTTTAAAAACCAATGCACTGAGTAGCATGAAAAAATCCTCAGCATTCTGTGTAAATATGGTAAAAAAAAAAAGAAGAAAACAAAAAACAAAAACAATGTGCATCAGAACATTTGTAGCCAATACATTTTCCACTCTCAAAACAAGTGGGCGGGCTGGTGTAATACTTGGTTCTCTGGTTGAATTTGATGGACGTATGTCTTTTTTCAACCCAAATAACTATGTAACTATGCAAGTGTCTGATAAGCAGCAACTTATGGCAAAAACATTTCCCACACTCAGCACATGAATGGAGCTTCTAACTATTGTGAGATCTCTCATGTTTGACAAGACTTGATTTATGCCTAAAACGTTTCCCACACTCAGCACATGAATAGGGCTTCACACCAGTGTGAGATCTCAAATGCCTGACAAGAACTGATTTACTCACAAAACATTTCCCACACTGAGCACATGAATGGGGCTTCTCACCAGTATGAGATCTCTCATGTGTTACAAGATGTGATTTACTCCCAAAACATTTCCCACACTCAGCACATGAATGGGGCTTCTCATCAGTGTGCGATCTCACATGCCTAACAAGTTGCGATTTACTCCCAAAACGTTTCCCACACTCAGCACATGAATAGGGCTTCTCACCAGTATGAGATCTCTCATGACTGTCACGACTTGATTTATGACCAAAACATTTCCTACACTCAGCACATGAGTATGGCTTCTCACCAGTGTGAGATCTCTCATGTGTGACAAGACTTGATTTCTCAGTAAAACATTTCCCACACTCAGCACATGAATAGGGCTTCTCACCAGTGTGAGATCTCTCATGTCTAACAAGATGTGATTTCTGAACAAAATATTTCCCACATGTGGAACAGGAATGAGACCCTCCAGCAGGGGGAGAGCTGTGCTGGGTATGAGGCCCCTCGGGGTTAGACAGGTGAGGGTAGTCTGGGGGAATATTTGGGGTAACCAGGATATCTGCAGGAGATTCTTGTCCAGTGACATCATCATCCGTTGTACAGTCTGTGGATACAGAAAGACGAGTCTCTGAGAGGTTCCTGATGCCGGGACTCCGCCCTGCAAATAGAGAAACATCATCACTTCCTGTTAGAGAATTCTGAGGGGAGGAACAATTATCATTAGAGATGAAAGGAAAGAGGATGGTCGGCACTGCTGTACAGCTTCCTTTATTTGGCAATGTGCAGACAAGTAGGCTGTGTGTTACATCATCACCTCACAGTCCATAAGAAGAGACTAAACAGGTAACGGTGCGGGGGTGGATAATGGTGGGTGCTGGTTGCTGGGAGCCTGACGGCAGTTTCACACACAAGCGCTTCTTCGGAGGCTATGACAAGGGGGCGGGGCTATATCTGCTCTAGTTGGAGAAAGTGCGTTACTGTAATAGTAACCTGCAATCCAAGATTACAGTGTGGGGAGGTCAGGGAGAGCGAGGCCAAACAACACGGCCGCTATTCCTAATGGAATTACAAGTCCTGCTGCAGCAGCTAATTATACAAGCCACTAACATAATATTCCATGATGAATATAGGTCAGGCCATGCAGAGCAGAGAATCTGGCTGACCTCGTCCTCATATACAACAAGGACTGCCTGATTAGGGGAAGCTGGGGTTAGGAAGGTTTAAAAGTTAACTTAATATTTCCTCTGTGCACGCTAAATGTGCTAGTGGCAGCATAGTGTGCGTTACTTAGCAACGTCGGCTGCCTTGATTTGCCACATGCTAGTGATGTATTGCTCCCCCGATACTTCAATAAATCGGATGCTATTTAGCATGCACAGTGACAGAGGAAATAAGTTGCTCTGCCCAATTAGCGCTCGTAACAGTAGTTTAGTCTCGCTGTTTTGCAGTGCTATAGTTAGTGAATCGACCCCATTGTGTTTTATAGCATGTAAATAGTAACTGTTGAATTGAAGTGAGAGAGGAGAGAGTCAGGAATAGATACGGCACCTATTCTGCTGAACTTCTGGGACACAATCTCCTCCCCAGTTCTCCTTGAATGTCGCTGTTGCCCATCCTCTAATGGCCAATCTCCCTGCTTCTTTTAAATTAAAATAAATGTTACTTTTTAAATAACTTTTAAACCTTCCTAACCCCGGCTTCCCCTAATAGCTAACAGCGCTATAGCCAGTGAATCAACCCCAATGGCCACAACTCATTAAGATCATTCTGGTGATAATAAGGCAAATGAAAACATCACCAACACATCGATCTACAGGGGTTGGACAAAATAATGGAAACACCTAACATTTTGGCATCATAATCTTTGAACATGTTTTAAGCAATCAAAACTATGTTTATTTTTTTTTTTGTTATGTTTTTTATGTACAGATATTTAAAACAAAGTTGGTTATACTTTATAAAAATTGCAGATCTCTCAGACTTTCAAAGAGGCCAAATTGTTGGTGCTCATATGGCAGGTGCTACTGTACCAGAAACTGCCCGAATGCTTGGCATTTCAAGAGGTACTGTCTCAAAAGTAATGACTGCCTTTGAAAGAGAAGGAAAAACATCCTCAGCAAGGCACAGTTGCGTCCGAAAGTCGAAGTTGTCTGAGAGAGACCGTCGGACTCTAAATCGAATTGTTAGAAACGCTCGCAAGACCACGGCTCCTAAAATCACTGCAGAGCTGAATAAACACCTGCAGAACTAGTTTCCACAAAAACTGTTCGTCGGGAGCTGCACAAATCTGGATTCCATGGAAGAACTGCAATTAAAAAACCTCTGCTCTTAAAGACAAATGTTTCAAAGCATTTAGAGTGGCGTATAAACCACCAGAATTGGTCCCTCGAGCAGTGGAAAAATGTGATTTTCTCTGATGAATCATCGTTTACCTTATTTCCGACCTCCGGCTGAGTGGAGTGTACGTTTGGAGACAGCCGAAAGAAGCATTTCATCCAGACTGCCTTCTCCCAACCGTAAAACATGGCGGGGGTTCTGTGATGATCTGGGGTGCCATTTGTTGGAAATCCACCGGGCCAATGATTTCCCTTCATGGAAGAATTAACAGCCGAGACTATTTAGGAATTTTGGGTGACCAAGTTCATCCTATGGTTCAAGAACTGTTTCCGGAGGGGAATGCCATCTT
The DNA here is from genome assembly GCF_040937935.1 of Hyperolius riggenbachi. Lineage (NCBI taxonomy): Eukaryota > Metazoa > Chordata > Amphibia > Anura > Hyperoliidae > Hyperolius > Hyperolius riggenbachi. The sequence continues at coordinate 275,364,091 of NC_090655.1, forward strand.
TCAAGATGATAATGCCCCAATCCATACAGCTAGAAGTGTTAAAGAATGGCACAAGGAACATTCTAATGAACATAGTTGAGCATCTCATCTGGCCACCACAATCCCCAGACCTCAACATAATTGAGCATTTATGGTCGTTATTAGAGATTCAAGTAAGAAGTCGATTTCCGCTGCCATCGTCTCTAAAAGAACTGAAGGATGTTTTAACTGAAGAATGGGCTAAAATTCCTTTGGAAACAATTCACAATTTTTATGAATCAATACCTCGGAGAATTGAGGCTGTAATTGCAGCAAAAGGTGGACCTACATCATATTAAAATATATTTTGTTGATTTTCAAGGTGTTTCCATTATTTTGTCCAACCCCTGTATATTTTAAGTGTTAATTCACTAAAGAAGCTTGCCTTATTAAGATTTAGTGATAAGCTTTCACAGTGAGAGTTCTGTCTTATCACTCCAGTCCAGTTTTCACCTTTGTAGTTATTCTCACATACAGTAGGTAGGGAGGGGAGGAGTAAACAAGAAAGATGTAGCTCCACCCTCTGCTGCCAGGACGATTACAGCAAGGCTGGGAAGGACAGCAAGGGAAGGAGAGAAAGAGGCTGTGGCTGTGAGGCTAGGTCTGTGAGTGTTTCTGTGTGTGTGGTGTGTGTGGTGTGTGTGTGTGGTGTGTGGTGTGTGTGTGTGTGGTGTGTGTGTGTGGTGTGTGTGTGTGTGGTGTGTGTGTGGTGAGTGTGTGTGGTGTGTGTGTGTGTGGTGTGTGTGTGGTGAGTGTGTGTGGCGTGTGTGTGTGTGTGTGGCGTGTGTGTGGTGTGTGGTGTGTGGTGTGTGTGTGTGTGTGTGTGGTGTGTGTGGTGTGTGTGTGTGGTGTGTGTGTGTGGTGTGTGTGTGTGTGTGTGGTGTGTGTGTGTGTGTGTGTGGTGTGTGTGTGTGGTGTGTGTGTGTGGTGTGGTGTGTGTGTGTGGTGTGTGTGTGTGTGTGTGGTATGTGGTGTGTGTGTGTGGTGTGTGTGTGGTGAGTGTGTGTGGCGTGTGTGTGGTGTGTGTGTGTGTGTGTGTGTGTGTGTGTGTGTGTGTGTGTGTGTGTGTGGTGTGTGTGTGTGTGGTGTGTGTGTGTGTGGTGTGTGTGTGTGTGGTGTGTGGGTGTGGTGTGTGTGTGTGTGTGTGTGGTGTGTGTGTGTGGGGTGTGTGTGTGTGTGGGGTGTGTGGTGTGTGTGTGTGGTGTGTGTGTGGTGAGTGTGTGTGGCGTGTGTGTGTGTGGCGTGTGTGTGTGTGGTGTGTGTGTGGTGTGTGTGTGTGTGTGTGTGTGGTGTGTGTGTGTGTGTGTGTGTGGTGTGTGTGTGGTGAGTGTGTGTGGCGTGTGTGTGTGTGTGTGTGACGTGTGTGTGGTGTGTGTGTGTGGTGTGTGTGTGTGGTGTGTGTGTGTGTGTGTGGTGTGTGTGGTGTGTGTGGTGTGTGTGGTGTGTGTGTGTGTGTGTGTGTGTGTGTGTGTGTGGTGTGTGTGTGGCGAGTGTGTGTGGCGTGTGTGTGTGTGTGGCGTGTGTGTGGTGTGTGTGTGGGGTGTGTGTGTGGTGTGTGTGTGTGTGTGTGGTGTGTGTGGTGTGTGTGGTGTGTGGTGTGTGTGTGTGGTGTGTGTGTGTGTGGTGTGTGTGTGTGTGTGTGGTGTGTGTGTGTGGTGTGTGTGTGTGGTGTGTGTGTGTGTGTGGTGTGTGTGTGTGTGGTGTGTGTGTGTGTGTGGTGTGTGTGTGTGGTGTGTGTGTGTGTGTGTGGTATGTGGTGTGTGTGTGTGGTGTGTGTGTGGTGTGTGTGTGGTGAGTGTGTGTGGCGTGTGTGTGTGTGGCGTGTGTGTGTGTGGTGTGTGTGTGGTGTGTGTGTGGTGTGTGTGTGGTGTGTGTGTGTGTGTGTGTGTGGTGTGTGTGTGTGTGTGGTGTGTGTGTGTGTGGTGTGTGTGTGTGGTGTGTGGGTGTGGTGTGTGTGTGTGTGTGTGTGTGGTGTGTGTGGTGTGTGGTGTGTGTGGTGTGTGTGTGTGTGGTGTGTGTGTGTGGTGTGTGTGTGTGTGGTGTGTGTGTGGTGTGTGTGTGTGTGTGTGGTGTGTGTGTGTGGTGTGTGTGTGTGGTGTGTGTGTGTGTGTGTGTGGTATGTGGTGTGTGTGTGGTGTGTGTGTGGTGAGTGTGTGTGGCGTGTGTGTGTGTGGTGTGTGTGTGTGGTGTGTGTGTGTGTGTGTGTGTGTGTGTGTGTGTGTGTGTGTGTGTGTGTGTGTGTGTGTGTGTGTGGTGTGTGTGTGTGTGGTGTGTGTGTGTGGGGTGTGTGTGTGTGTGTGTGTGTGTGGTGTGTGTGGTGTGTGTGTGTGGTGTGTGTGTGTGTGGTGTGTGTGTGTGGTGTGTGTGTGTGGTGTGTGTGTGTGGTGTGTGTGTGTGGTATGTGGTGTGTGTGTTGAGTTATGTTGGTGGGACAGCAAATTTACACCGTTATACGAGCTGTACACTGACTGCTTTACATTGTATCAAAGGGGTAGATTCATGAAACTCTGGTAATATTACCGCACATACTGAGAGGAAGATGATCTATACTGTGCCCAGCAGGGACATATTTATTAGTCAGTTTAACCACTTTGCATCCAGACCTGGTTTTCCCCTTATTGACCAGAGCAGTTTTGACGCTTTAGCGGTGTCCCTGTTTAATCACCAATAACTTAATCTGTACTCGTGCCACATAAATGATCTATATTTTTTTTTTTTTCAAGACAAACTAAGCTTTCATTGGGGGGTATTTGGTCCCAAGTACAATGTTCCTCTCTATGCATGTTAATGGGAAAAAGGGGGGAAAATAAAAAAATTTCACTATTTCTCAATTTTGACCAATTTCTGTTTAAAAATAAAAAGTGCGATTGACATAAAAACTGTGCCACCAGTTAAAGTCGCCCCAGTATAGATATCCAGATGTGTCCCCAGTATCACCCCACCCCCCCAGTATAGCCAGATGTGTCCCCAATATTAGCCCCCCCCCCAGCATAGCCAGATGTGTCCCCTGTGTTTGCCACCCCCAGAATAGATTGACAGATGCACCCCCAGGAATAGTGCCCCTCTTTATAGCCAGATGTGTCCCCAGATCAGGATTACCCCCATTATGGCCAGATGTACCCCCAGGATTAGCGCTGCCCCCCATTATAGCCAAACGTGCCCCCAGTATTAAGTTATGCCCCCCCCCCCCCCCCCCAGGTGCCCAGATGTGCAAAATTTGTAAACCCCCCCTCCCCTTGGTTCCTCAGATGCCCCCCAGTGAACATGTATACCCCTTTTGCATATCCCCTCCCCTCCCCCCAAGAAACTATAGCCAGATGTCCCCCCCCCCATCAGGCAGCCCCCTCCGTGCACATATAGTTAATAAAAAGGCACAAGCAAGCAGCCACACTCACCTACCTCGTTCCTGCGACTGTCCTGAAGGCTGATCCTCCAATCCCCGCTCTGCAGTCAGCCGCATATTGACGGTAACCCGGGTCCCGACTTGATGACGTCATCAAGCCGGGACCCGGGTTTCCGGCAATATGCGGCTGAATGCAGAGCGGGGATCGGAGCATCAGCCTTCAGGACAGTCGCAGGAACGAGGTAGGCGAGTGTGGCTGCTTGCTTGTGCCTTTTTATTAACTATATGTGCGCCGAGGGGGACAGGTGAAGGATCGCTGCAGTTCACTACTGCAGCGATCATTCATGGGAGGGGGGTATACTAATTGGCCAAAAGGGAACATGTTCCCTTCCACCAATTAGTATTGCAACTGACAATGCCGGAGGGTGCACTCTAAAGAGCACCCGACCGTGCACAGCAGGGCTGCAGCCAGGTCAGTATATCTACGTCGCTGTGGCTTGGAGGATGCCACAGCTGACGTAGATATAATGTAGTGGAGGGGAAAGTGGTTAATAAGGCTTTTCAATATCTACTGTTTATTACTCACCAATTCTCATCTCTGCAATAATGTCTTCCTCCTTAGATGCTCTCATCACGTCCCTCTCCTCCATAGACTGCTGATCACTCCTCACATACGCCTCTTCTTCTTCCTCTTTCTTTATCCTCATCATGTCACCCTCCTCCATAGACTGCTGATCACTCCTCACATACGTCTCTTCTTCTTCCTCTTTCTTTATCCTCATCATGTCACCCTCCTCCATAGACTGCTGATCACTCCTCACATACGTCTCTTCTTCTTCCTCTCTCTTTATCCTCATCACGTCCCCCTCCTCCATAGACTGCTGATCACTCCTCACATACGCCTCTTCTTCTTCCTCTTTCTTTAACCTCATCATGTCACCCTCCTCCATAGACTGCTGATCACTCCTCACATACGTCTCTTCTTCTTCCTCTTTCTTTATCCTCATCATGTCACCCTCCACCATAGACTGCCGATCACTCCTCACATACGTCTCTTCTTCTTCCTCTTTCTTTATCCTCATCATGTCACCCTCCACCATAGACTGCCGATCACTCCTCACATACGTCTCTTCTTCTTCCTCTTTAATTGTCCTCATCATGTCACCCTCCTCCATAGACTGCTGATCACTCCTCACATACGTCGCTGCTTCTTCCTCTTTAATTGTCCTCATCATGTCACCCTCCACCATAGACTGCCGATCACTCCTCACATACGTCTCTTCTTCTTCCTCTTTAATTGTCCTCATCATGTCACCCTCCACCATAGACTGCCGATCACTCCTCACATACGTCTCTTCTTCTTCCTCTTTAATTGTCCTCATCATGTCACCCTCCTCCATAGACTGCTGATCACTCCTCACATACGTCGCTGCTTCTTCCTCTTGAATCACAGCACTTACATGTATCAGCTCTCCACCCTAATCACACAAAATAAGAAGCACTTTATAATGTGAACACAGATAACAGCATAGACAGCAGGAGACAATGTCACATAGTTTGGGGTCTCTAATGACCCTCAGTTCCACCTACCTGATAATAGTGGGGGGTGGGGGGAACTTCCTTTAGACAATTCCAGGAATAAAGAGGACCTGTACACCTCTCCGGTGGGTTTCCATTACTGCATCCATCTGTAGGAAACACACACACCATGACTGAATACTATGGGCTCAATTAACTAGGTGTTACCACATTGAAAAGTAAATATTACAGACTAGTGAGGTAAATTAGAGGGATGTGCGATGAATACCTCAAAAAATGTCAATTCACTAAGATTAGAGCATTAGGCAAAACAAATAAAATGTTGGGTATTTTTTAAGATCTGGCTGGACCTGTCAATAACTAGAAATCAGCATGAGGTAAAATTGACAGACTACAGAGAAAGCCAATAGGAAGAGCCACCTGGTCCTGCTACTCACCTCATTTGACCAGATGCACTGCTGGGTGGTAGAGATGGCCCGCAAATACGAATTTACCACAAATGTTTGCTCCTTAAATGGCAGGCGAACGGCCACCAAAGTTAGCGGGTAATAGCAAAGCCCCCTTAAGTGCCAGAAACACCAAACTTACAGGGTATGTAGAGGGGAGAAGTGGGTACAAGAGGGGAAAACCATTCAAAATGACCTTATAGTTTTTGATAAAAATCAATTTTAAAAGTTTAGTTTCAAAAGGAATTTATTTTTTTTAGAAATATAAATAAGCTAAAACACCCGCAGACCCACAAAGGGGTTATAACAATAAATTGTAAAAAAAATTAAAAATAAAAAATCAGTCTCTAATGAGACATAAAGAAAGGGAACATTTTCAACAGAGAAAATCAATGCAGTCTGCTCACGCATCATATAAGATCTAAAATGTGATTCAAACATAAATGACGTACCAAAAGGCTTCAGAATCTATAGAGGTAACGTGATCAGCCTGTATTGTCTAGCCAAGCGATCCATGGGGACCAGCTGTTACAGAAGCCGAGCATATTAGCTGTAACCTCAGCTGTTATATGGGCAGCCAACATCATCTCAGAAACAGGGGTAGAGACTTTGCTAACAGGGAGGATTGGGGTAAGCCAGTTCCTTGCTAGAACCTTTCAGGCAGTACAGGCTTTGTGTTGGATGTGCTTGTGAGCTGGGAATTTAGGCCTGTGTGGTTTGTCACCTAAAATGGAAAATATTCGGGCTAAAGGGAATTTGGCGACCGAACACACTTTTAACTGATTTCCAAATGTGCTTCCAATACCGCTGAGCCCAGGAGAGGCCCACCATTTATGCCACAGTGTGCCCCCCTCTCCACTATTACAAAAGCAAAGGGGGGACCTAGATGGGTGCATCTTATTAAGCCTATCAGGGGCAAAGTAAGTTCAATACAACAACTTTATGTAACACTCAAGAGTGGAATAATACATACTGTGTATAAAGTCTCACAACAATGCCCCTATCTCATTGATAAAACCTTCCCAGAATCCTCTTCCCATTTAAGAAGAAAGGAGGACTTTTCTGGCAATTTAGGGTCATTCAGAACTGTGTAAAGTAGTGATATTAGGCCGCTCTCCAAAGGAATATTTTTGCAAAGGACCTCAAAAAATGAATAGGTCATGGTATGTCCTGTATTAGCCAGTGATTTGTGAGAGTGAAAAACTTGGTAAATTCTAAAGAATTCTCTAATCGGAGGATGAAAAGTCGATATAAAATCACTGGTGGGCATAATTCAGGAATGCTGAACAAATTTGCTGAGAATAGTAAATTTACGACTTGACCACCAGTGAAATGCTTCTGGAGATTGACTGGGGTTTAACCAATATACGACCACTAAACACCAATTGGCGTAAAGTCCTGGGGCAGGGTTTGCAGGAGATTGCGCGCCGTTGCGATCGCCGCTAGGAGACTGTTAGACATCGAAAATGCCATCTATTTACACTGTACAACATTGCAATCTATGGCAGCTCTGTACTGGGGACAGCCGGCTTGTCTAAATTGAGGCAGAATCAGGAGAGGGCAGAGAGGAGTCTCAATAAGTCGGGTATAACTGTATGGGGACTTGCTAACCTTAATAAAACATCATCCGTAAAAAGACTAAGCTTTATAAACTTTACGATTTTAAAAGATTGAGTGCAAAGGATGGGAAATGTTTCCCTGTCTGCCAACTTTAGCGTTTAATAGCAAAGCCCCCTTACATGCTAGAAACACTAAATTTGCAGGGTATGTGTGGGAGGACAGGGGGTACAAGAGGAAAAAAATTCAAAAAAGACCTTATGGTTTTTGAGAAAATAGATTTTAAAATTAGAGGTAAAAAAATAGCAACTTATAGCAAAGTCACTGTGCTAAAATGACAGCTAATGTATTAACATGTATATAAAATCTGTGCGGGAAATTAAAAAATATAAATATGGCCTCCAACCTGAGCCTCTTTAACCCCTTTTCCCCCATACAGGCTGGGATAGCAAGAATTCAGAGCCCTGGCTGCATGGGGCTTCACACCCTGAGCTATACCAGCCCACATGGTCCATGGCATGGGAGGGGATCTATGGGGGAGGGGCGGCCAAGCCTTCCCCACCTCCGGTGCCCCAGGAGGAGGTGGTTTACGATGTCCTTGGGGGGGGGAGGAGGGGGGTGGTTCATGGTGACGCATCTGGGAGTCCCCTTTAAGAAGGTGACCCCCATATGCCCACCGTGCTCCCAGGAGAAACGGGTATAGGGGTACATAGAACACCTTACCCATTTCCACAAATGGTTAAATGAAACCACGAAAAAATGTGATGTTCTAAATTAACCAGAAATACTCACCTGCATCTTTAAAAAGAAAGTTTCCATGCCAATATCCTCTATCTTGTAATCTTCTTTAGATTGATTGAAGATCTCCGCGCAGCCGCCACACACTGCCGCTCCTGCCACCAGCTCTCAGCTATACTAAGTATTTCTGAGAGCGCATCCTGATAGGACGCTTTACCCCCGACTCCCGCTGTCCTCCCCACCCCGCACACCTGTCACCCCCACCCATGCTGCCACCTAGTACACCAATGGGTGATAGGTGTGAGCAGGGGGAGAGGACAGCGGGAGCCGGCAGTAAAGCGTCCACATAGGACGCGCTCTAAGAAATACTCTGTATAACTGAGAGAAATGCATCTTTATATTGGTTCCTTAAACCAATAGGGATCAAGAGGATTCAATGGGGAGCCTTGGAGGGAAATATAAAGATGCTTTGCTTTAAGCTATACAGAGTATAGATGAGATCTGGTGGTGGGAGCAGCGGTGTGTGGTGGTTGAGCAGAGATCGATGTAACAGAAGGTCGCAAAATAGAGGATATCGGTGTGGGATCATTTCCAAAAAAATCAGCATACGAACTTTTTTTTTTTTTTTTTTTAAAGGTACAGGTAAGTATTTCTGGTTAATTAAGAACATTAATGGACTTTTTATGACATTGTGTTTTTATTTTACTTAATCCTTTGTGGAAATTGGTAAGGAGTACTATGTACCCCTACACTCATTTCTCCTGGAAGGGGGATGGACATCTGGGGGTCCCCTCTTTAAAGGGGACTCCCAGATGCCACCACGAAACCTCCCATGGTGGCATCTGGGAAGTATGGGGGGGGGGAAGTAGGAGGCTTGGCCGCCTCCCTTCCCCCAGAGCCCCCACATACCATGGACCATGCGGGCTGGTATAGCTCAGGGTGTGAAGCCCCACACAGCAGGGGCTCTGCATACTGGCTATCCCAGCCTGCATGGGAGACAAGGAGTTAAAGAGGCTCCGGAGGGAGGAACCCACGTCCATTTTTTTTTACATTTCCCACACAGAACATATAAAAAAAAATACATTAATATACATGTTATTACATTATCTGTCAAATTAGCGCAGTGACTTTGCTATAGGTTGCTATTTTTTTCCACTAAACTTTGAACTCTATTATCTCAAAAACTAGTTATTTTTGAAAAAAATGTTTCCTCTTGTTCCCACTGTCCTCCCACACATAGCCTGCAAATTCTAGCAAGTAAGGGGGCTTTGCTATTAACCACTAAATTCGTCTGCCAGTGACTTCAATGTAAAAATGCGAATGCAAATTTGTTTTTTGTTATTTTAAAAATGTGTGTTAAATGCGAACGTCAAACAGCCGATGAATGTCAGGAACTGTTCAGGCCATTTCTACTGGTCGGGACATCAGAAAAAGATACAACAGCAGGAGACATTTACAGAGGCTTCCCTGTATCCCTTTAGACATGCAGATCTATATACTGGTACACAGAAGAGGGCGCTTTGGTGGCATGCATACACATCTAAAGGGATGCAGGAAGCCCTTTACTCTCTAGTAAGCTGTCACACAGGAATGGGTTATGCAGACACTTGTAGGAGAGAGCCTCAGCTTGCTGCAGAGACCTCCTCCACAGCTGGGAGACTTCTGCATTACCGACCAGGTCTTACTGAACTGAAGCAACATTTCTCAGTAAATTACCTATTACTGCATGTGTGACAATCTTAGTGAACTTGGAGAAAAAAAGTCTAAACTACAGAATGTGGTATTTTACCAACCTCTTTTTTTGCCAAACAGCCCTTAGTGAATTGAGGTAATCGTTTGTGTTTATCAGATGAGGGGGATCTAGGAGGACCCCAAGCACTGCTTTCTTCATTACAAGTGACACAAAAATCTCCTCTTACCCAGTGATGTGAGGGGCGGCTGATTCTCCATCATGGCATCCTTGTAGAGGTCCTGGTGTCTTTCTCTATACAGCCACTCCTGCATGGATAAACACATGACAAGGGCTAAGACACACCCCTTGCTGTTACTGCATAACGTCCCATAATTGCCAGCACTGCTCACCTCTCCTGTCAGCAGCTCAATCATTTTCCTGGTGATTTCCAGAATCTTCTGCTTGTTGTGTCCCTCGGATATCAGGAAGTGAGGTGGGGGCACCGTGATGGTCACATGATCACCAGACTTCACAGGGGGAAAACTCTGTATGAAAAGAGCAACATTATTGTCACATGATCTTCCAGAATCCCCCTCACCTCTCTGGTCCGGTGTGTTTTATGAATAGAAATATGAGTTATATCATGTGACCTCCCAGAATTCTCCTCACCTCTCCAGTCAGCAGACAGATGATCTCCAGTGTGAGGTTGAATATCCTCTCAGTCATGTGACTCTGGTCCTCCTCCATCCTCAGTGATTTGGTCATATGATCCATACAAGATGCTGCTGCCATTGGATAGATAATAAGGCAACAGTTGTCAGTGGTGAAACTGCCAATACAGGATCCCCCTCCCCCAACACTCCCTATTGCTGTCACTTGTGGGTGGTAGAGCCATGCAGAGTATTGCAGGAAAGCGTAATAAGCTGGTTTATAGCTACCTGTGCACTATACTCACAGCGTGCTGCAGTCCTGTCCTCCCTCTGCCTCCTCTCCAGCTGGCCTTCTCTCCTCACATCCCCCTCCCACTGTTACCATTCCTGTGATGTTACAGCAGTGCTGGTAGTGGTAGATGGATGAGGATATGAGAGGCAGAGACTGAGGCTAATGGGAGCAGAGGGCTGGAGCACACTGGGACAGCTAGCTATAAACCAATATAATCCTTCCTCTTACTGCTCTGCATGGAGGTGGGGGAAGGGAGCAATACTGCAGTGTGGGCATGGCTACACTGGGGGAGAAATGGCAACACTGGGGAGGGGGACATTACATACTGAAGGAAAATGGCAATGCTGGTAGACACAGGGAAACATGGCTATAGTGGTGAAGAAATGGCATTACTGGGGTGGGAGACATTACATACTGGAGGATAATGGCAATGCTGGGGGACACGGCTATACTGGGAAAGAAATGGCATTACTGGAGTGGGGGACATTATATACGGGAGGATAATGGCAATGCTGGGTGACACGGGGGGACATGGCTATACTGGGGAAAAAAATGGCATTACTGGGGCGGTGAACATTACATACTGGAGGATAATGGCAATGCTGGGGACACAGGGTGGGAAAGAAATAGCATTACTGGGGTGGGGGGACATTACATACTGGAGGATAATGGCAATGCTGGAGGACACAGGGGGACATGACTATACTGGGAAAGAAATGGCATTACTGGGGCGGTGAACATTACACACTGGAGGATAATGGCAATGCTGGGGACACAGGGTGGGAAAGAAATGGCATTACTGGGGTGGGGGGGACATTACATACTGGAGGATAATGGCAATGCTGGAGGACACAGGGGGACATGACTATACTGGGAAAGAAATGGCATTACTGGGGTGGGGGACATTATATACTGGAGGATAATGGCAATGCTGAGGGACACAGGGGGGGGGGGGGCATGGCTATACTGGGAAAAAAATGGCATTACTGGGGTGGGGGGACATTACATACTGGAGGATAATGGCAATGCTGGGGGAGAAATGGCATTACTGGGGTGGGGACATTACATACTGGAGTATAATGACAATGCTTAGGGACATGGCTATACTGGGAGAGAAAAGGCATTACTGGGGTGGGGACATTACATACTGGAGGATAATGGCAATGCTGGGGGCACAAAGAGGGGACATGGCTATACTGGGAAAGAAATGGCATTACTGGGGTGGGAGACATTACATACTGGAGGATAATAGCAATGCTGGGGGACACAGGGGGGACGTGGCTATACTGGGAAAGAAATGGCATTACTGGGGTGGGGGACATTACATACTGGAGGATAATAGCAATGCTGGGGGACACAGGGGGGACGTGGCTATACTGGGAAAGAAATGGCATTACTGGGGTGGGGGACATTACATACTGGAGGATAATGGCAATGCTGGAGGACACAGGGGGACATGACTATACTGAGAAAGAAATGGCATTACTGGGGCGGTGAACATTACACACTGGAGGATAATGGCAATGCTGGGGATACAGGGTGGGAAAGAAATGGCATTACTGGGGTGGGGGGACATTACACACTGGAGGATAATGACAATGCTGGGGGACATGGCTATACTGGGAGAGAAAAGGCATTACTGGGGTGGGGACATTACATACTGGAGGATAATGGCAATGCTGGGGGCACAAAGAGGGGACATGGCTATACTGGGAAAGAAATGGCATTACTGGGGTGGGAGACATTACATACTGGAGGATAATAGCAATGCTGGGGGACACAGGGGGGGACGTGGCTATACTGGGAAAGAAATGGCATTACTGGGGTGGGGGACACTACATACTGGAAAATAATAGCAATGCTCGGTGACACAGGGGGGACATGGCTATACTGGGGGAAAGAAATAGCATTACTGGGGTAGGGGGCATTACATACTGGAGGATAGAGTTGTCGCGACCCTCTGATTTTGGTTAGCGAACCTCGAACATGCGAAAAAAGTTCGCAAACATGCAAACTTTTTGAACCGCCATAGACTTCAACTACAAACACTAATTGCGACCACTAAAGTGATGGAAAAGATGTTTCAATGGGTCTAACACCTGGAGGGGGGCATAGCGGAGTGGGATACATGCCAAAAGTCCCGGAGGGAAAATCCGGATTTGACGCACAGCAGGGTTTAAGGGCAAAAATCACATTTTATTGCTAAATTGGAGGCCTAAAGTGGTTTAAGACATCTTGCATGTGTATATATCAATCAGGTAGTGTAATTGGTGTACTGCTTCACACTGACAGACCAAACTCACTGTGTAACGCACCACAAACAGCTGTTTGTGTAGTGATGGCCATGCTGGACTGGTGCGCATCATGGCGAGAGTGCAGGCAATGACGGTTTTCAAGCCCATATGGTCGGGCTGATGTAGCTGAATGACAGAACAGTAGTGACTGAGTGTCCAGCTGCTCGAAGTTGGTCTGTCCACAATGAAGCAACGACCTTATTATCTTCTTGGGTCAGGTGTGCCCCCCAACCCCAACACACTCATTTAGCCGGTCATTGCTTCATTGTGATACGCAAACCCCTTCACCGCTGCAAGGTAACGATCACGAAGGGGTATTGACACATGTACATCCCTTTTGTTTTGTTGTTGCAGCCGCAGTGCAGCTAGAAAAATTAGGCAGGCATGTACACGCACCAGAAAAATTATTATAGCGGCCACTGCTAGCAGCGGCCTTAGAAATTCCAAGAATCCGCCTGGTGTCCTGGACCCTGATGGTGGTGGCGAAGAAGGCAAGCGGCCTGCAGGCAGAGGTACTGTGTGTGGGGACTGACTTAGTCTTCGGGAGGGCAGTAGCCCTCCGGGATCCATGCCTCATTCATTTTGATAAAGGTGAGGTACTGAACACTTTTGTGACCTAGGCGACTTCTCTTCTCACTGACAATGCCTCCAGCTGCGCTGAAGGTCCATTGGTGGAGGCGTTGGTGGAGGGTGGATCCGGAAGGGCTAAGGCGAGGCGTTGGAGTAAAAAAATGTCTGCATGTCCGACATCACCATGAGATCGCTGGAGCATCCTGTCCTTGCCTGCGTGGACATGGGAGGAGGAGGATTACTGGCAGTGGCACCTTTATTCCGTTGTGCTGTGACATCACCCTTAAACGCATTGTAAAGCATAGATGCCAGCTTGTCCTGCACGTGCTGCATTCTTTCCGCATTCAGGTGATTTGGAAACATCTCCGCCCCTTTGTGCCTATACCGAGGGTCTAGTAATGTTGCCACCCAGTAATGGTCATTCCCCTTAAGTTTTTTTATACGGGGGTCCCTCAACAGGCTGGACAGCATGAAAGACGCCATCTGCACAAAGTCGGATGCCGCCGTACTAGCCATCTTGTCTTGCTCTTCCTCAGTGATGTCAGGTAAGTTCTCCTCCTCCCCCAGCCACAAACAATACCACGGGAAAGGTGAGCAGCACAAGCGCCCTGCGACACCTGCTGTTCTTCCACCTCCTGCTAAAAAAAACCACCTTCCTCATCTGACTTCTCGTCCCCAGATGACTCCGCCTCCTCCTCCCTTCTCTGTGATGCTGCAGGTGTTGATGATGCCGCAGGTGATGTTTCCAAAAACTCTTCCTCCTCCTCCTGTTCCTGGTCATGCTCCTCTACAGCTTGATCCACCACTCTACGCACGGCACGCTCCAGGAAGAAAGCATATGGGATCAAGTCACTGATGCCGCCATCACTGCGACTCACCAGGTTTGTCCCCTCCTCAAACGGATGCATGAGCCTGCAGGCATTACGCATGAGTGTCCAGTACTTAGGCCATAGCATCCCCACCTCCTCAGAGCATGTCCTTTCACTGTAATTGTACAGATACTGTTTGATGGCTTTCTCCTGTTGTAGTAGGTGGTCAAACATAAGGAGCGTTGAATTCGAGGGAGTCGGGCTATCACAAATCAAGCGCCTCACAGGCAAGTTGTTTCTCCGCTGAATATCGGTCAAGTGCGCCATGTCCGTGTAGGACCGCCTGAAATGCCCACACACCTTCCTGGACTGCTTCAGTACTTTCTTTAAGCCTGGGTATTTCAGTGTTCTCCCCAGAATTTTTTTCCCAGCAGGGTGGCATAAAAAATTAGCCAGGTGGGGTGTGAGGGGGGAATTCAGGACTAGCGCTTCCAAAAGGGCAAACTGGACCATTGCCTCCAATTGCAGTGTAGCTCTCCCCTCAGGTGGTTCCTAGACATCTTTGCAGGAAGCACATGGAGTGTAAGCTCATCAGCAGGGTGTGCCAAATGGGGATGGAGAGGCATATGAAATCATAGCCTCTTAGGTTGTGCTGTTCCCTGCAAGAGCCGTTGCAGTTTAGCTTTATGGGGATCAGCAGCATCTGGCAGCTGTGATCACCGTAACTAAAGGTGCCCATTAACAGTACAATTTTGCGCCTTGTGTGGCGCAAATCGATGTGAAACAATTCTTTGGTCAATTGCAAAAGGGAGGCAAAAAATATCGATCCAAAAGTTTGATTTTATGATTGAATTGTAATGTAAAACCTTCTTAAAATTGATCTGTTAATGGGAACTATCGATAATTGCCATCAGATTAGTTTTGATCATTTAAATGGCATCGAATCTGAAAGAAAAAACTGTACTGTTAATGGGCACCTTAAAACAAAATGTGCAGAGCCTTCTGTCTCTGTAGCAGGACTTTTAGTCCAATAGTAAAAAGAGTGGCACCCACTCAAGGAAGGGGATACGGGTGCCCAAGCCTCAATAGATCCTCACACCTCCAGATCACAATTGCACTAAACACGATGGAGGCTGGCACTTCCAAAAGTATAAAGCTCTTTATTGTGACATCAATTAAAATGGCTATGCGGCGACAGCCCGCTGTTTCAGGTGTTAGCCCTTTCTCAAGCAGTTACCCATGGTTGTACTCGCTGAATGAGGAGAGCTGTGAGTGTCCCGCCCCTTTTCATTATTATTCACTGCTCTGCCCGTCTCTTCTGCACGCAGGGCTCAGGACCGAGAGCTGTGACTGTCCCACCCCTATTCATTATTATTCACTGCTCTGCCCGCCTCCTCTGCAGACAGGGCTGAGGACCAAGAGCTGCGACTGTACCGCCCCTATTCATTATTATTCGCTGCTCTGCCCGCCTCCTCTGCACACAGGGCTCAGGACTGAGAGCTGCGACTGTACTGCCCCTATTCATTATTATTCAAGCTCTGCCTGCCTCCTCTGCACATGCTGCATGCTAAGAGAATGTGACAGCGAGCAGCAGCCGGGCGGGAGCCCGGGCGGAGCGCCCACTTAAATGGGCTTGGGGAGAACACTGTATTTAGACACAAATCTTTGTATTATAAGATTGAGCACATGCCCCATGCAGGGTACATGTGTCAACGTTCCCAAACTCAAAGCCGAAATGAGATTGCTGCCGTTGTCACACACCGCCTTGCCGATCTCCAGTTGGTGCGGGGTCAGCCACTGATCCATCTGTTTGTTCCGAGCAGCCAGGAGAGCTGCTCCAGTGTGACTCTGGGCTTTGAGGCAAGACATGTCCAAGATGGCGTGACATCGTCGTACCTGGCATGCAGCATAGGCCCTGGGGAGCTGGGGGTGTGTAGTGTGAGAGGATGTAGCAGGAGGAGTAGAAGGAGAAGGAGAGGAGGTGGCAGCAGGCCTGCCTGCAAGCCGTGGAGGTGTCACAACTAGGTCTGCTACACAGCCCCATACTCCCTGCTTGCCAGCGGTCACCAGGTTGACCCAATGTGCTATATAAGTTATGTACCTGCCCTGACCGTGCTTGGCAGACCAGGCATCCGTGGTCAGATAGACCATTGACCCAATGCTGTGTGCCAGAGATGACACCACTTGCCTTTCTACATCACGGTACAGTTTGGGCATTGCCTTTTGAGAAAAGTAATTGCGGCCTGGTATCTTCCACTGCGGTGTCCCAATCGCCACAAATTTTCAGAAGGAGTCCACCAGCCGGTATGGTAACAGCTGGCGAGATAACAGTTCCGCCAAGCCAGCTGTCAGACGCCGGGCAAGGGGGTGACTGGCAGACATTGGCTTCTTCCACTCAAAGATTTCTTCAACGGACACCTGGCTGCTGCTGTGGGAGGAGGAACAGGAAGCACTCAAGGTGAGAGGCGGAGTGGAGGAGAGTGGCTGTGAATGTGCAAGGGATAAAGCGGCTGAAAAAGATGCTGAACCTGAAGGAGGAAGAGGAGGCGGAGGGGGCTTTGCCTTTGTTTGCTGCTTTTCCTCAGGGGGTCTTCCCATTGCCTTTTGTGTTTTTTCACCATGTGCCTTCATAAGGCAGTTGCCCCTAAGCGGGTTTTGGTCTTTCCACAACTCAATCTTTGATCGCAGATAGTACAGAAGGCAATGCTCTCATCTGAGGCAGACACACAAAAAACTCTACACCACTGAGCCCTGGAATGATGGCACCTTGGTGGTGGAGTCAGCAGTTGACCTTGAAGAGCATGTTAGCTGGCTGTCCATAGGTGACGATACATGGCGCCAGACACTGCCACCAGCTGTTTCTGTCGTCGAGCTCCCCCTGCTTCTTTCAGCAACTAGTCTCTTCCTACTCCTCTCTAACTCCCCCTCTTAACTGTCTCCCTGTTCATCTTGTTAATTAGGATCCAACGTGACATCCATGGCAGTATCATCATCATCATCATCCTCCACAGCTTTGCTTGTTTCAGACACCTAAAAAACTGCACCAACAGGTACTCCATCATCCTCACACTTCAGGTCCATACTGGCGCCTAACTCAGACATATGAGGTGGTGATGTAACATGCTTAGCGCCATCATCTTGTAACAAGAATGGCTGTGAATCAGTTAAATTCCCACCAAATAACTATTGCGAAGTGTCAAATGGGGCGGATGTGGTGCTAGTAGTAGCAGTGGTGGCTGCGGATGAAGATATGTCATGGTTCCGTGCGGAAGCTGAGGAAGATGAGATGTTCTGTGTTAAATAGTCAAGTACATCCTGGCAATCTTGAGAGCTGATGGCACATGCCTTCTGAACACTGTACTTTGTTCCAGAGCCGCACTAAATCACGCCACCTCGACCTTAAACAGACCTGCCGGGTGGCCTGCCTCTGCCTGTTGTTTTGTCCATATTGGGTGGGATGAAGTGAAAGGTATGCACTGACTTGACTAATACAATGTGCGGTTACACAGGTGCAGTGAAAAGGTTGCAGTGACTGCTGGTACAACAATTTGAGGTTACACAGGTGAAGTGAAAAGGTTGCAGTGACTGCTGGTACAACAATGTGCGGTTACACAGGTGCAGTGAAAAGGTGACTGCTGGTACAACAATGTGCGGTTACACAGGTGCAGTGAACAGGTATGCAGTGACTGGTATATAAAACTGCGTGCTGTTACACAGGTGCAGTGAAAGGTATGCACGGACTGGTATTACAAATGTGCAGCTGTCACACACACAGGTACAGTGAACAGGTATGCAGTGACTGGTATCAATACAATGTGCAGCTGTCACACACACAGGTGCAGTGAACAGTTATGAAGTGACTGCTGGTATATAACACTGCGTGCTGTCACACAGGTGCAGTGAACATGAACAGGTATGTATTGGACTGGTATTATAAATGTGCAGCTGTCACACACAGGTGCAGTGGAAAGGTAGGAACTGAATGTGCTGGGCCTTGCACAGTATAGCAATTAGCAAGGGCCAGCTGTGACACACAGGGCTGTATAATGCAGTGTCAGTGGCACAAAAAAAAAAAAAAAAACTTCACAAGAACATCAGCTCTGAAAATAGCTCTTTTTGTGGTGCTTTTCAACAACAAATATCACCTAGGAGCAAGCTACAAGAGCCTAACTAAGCTTTTCCTATCTCTGCAGCAGGATCCTCTCCCTTCTCTCTCTACTGCAGCAACACCTAGTGAGATAATGGCCGATGCAGCTGCCTTATATAAAGGGGGGGGGGGGGGGGGCGCTCCAGGAGGGAGTGCAGCCTGATTGGCTGCCGTGTCTGCTGACTGATGTAGAGGGTCAAAGTTTAGCCCAATGATGTAGTATAGGGGCGGGTAAAACTCGCCATAAAGTTCGCATTTCGACGCGAACGCGAACCACCGATGTTTGCACGAATAAGATCACGGCCAAACCGTTCGGGACAACTCTACTGGAGGATAATGGCAATGATGGGGACACAGGGTGGACATGGCTATACTGGAAAAGAAATGGCATTACTGGGGTGGGGGACATTACATACTGGAGGATAATGGTCAGTGTTCTCCCAAGAAATATTTTCCAGCCGGGTGGCATGAAAAAGTAGCCGGGTGGGGCGAGATGAGAATGCAGGGCCAGTGCTTCTGTGCGCAACTCTGCTTACAGCATAAGAAAAGGTGAGCAGATAACAGTCGGGTGGTCACCAAAACTAGCCGGGTGGAGCACCCGGCTAAAAGAGCCTGGGGAGAACACTGATGGTAATGCTGTGGGACACAGGGGGAGGGACATGTCTATACTGGGAAAGAAACGGCATTATTGGGGTGGGAAGTTTATTAATTTGTCCAATTGTTCAACCACAGGATAAATTGAAAACACTAGTGAGTTGCCCAGTCACCACCCGGGCCCTGAAAAGGTGCAGGAAACATACATAAAATCAAGAACAACCGAGTCTCGATCTGGATTTAAAGGCTATAAAAGCACAATTTTTTCTTGTATCACAGTATAAAAGCAGAATGTTTCGGCACACAGGCCTTTGTGAAGTGCATGAATGAACTGAAGCGAGAGGGATATGGAGGCTGCCATATTTATTTCCTGTTACACAATACCAGTTGCCTGGCATCCTGCTGATCCTCTGCCTCTAATACTTTTACCCCCAGACACTGAACAAGCAGCAGCACATCAGGTGTTTCTGACATTATAGTCAGAATCTGCAGCCAAATAGATCAGCAGGGCTGCCAGGCAACTGGTATTGCTTAACAGGAAATAAATATGGCAGCCCCCATATTCTTCTCACTACAAGTGGTCCTTTAAAGAAAAACATTTATTTGTTACACCCGATACAAATCCTGCAATAAATCTGCATTATGCCAACTTCCTGCTTTCATGGAAGCAGACATATTGATAACATCCTGTGTTTACAAATTAGCTGCTCTGCCGTGCAGAGAAGATTCCTGAGCTGACACAGCAGAGAGATCAAATTACAACTTATGATTAGTCACAGATGAGGGGGAGTTAGTAGACAGGCTAAACAGGGTGCATTTATCTATGTTTTCCTCCTGTCCTGTGCAAGAGTCTGTCATTACATTTAGGGCACCACTCATTTCACCGTTTGTGATTGTTTCATGACATACAGGAAGCAGTGCGATGCTGCATCTAGCAGTGCTGTAAGCAGCTAGTGGAAGGCTGACATCTCCAAACACATAAGAAGGAAGCGTTTCCGCCATGATGTGATGAAACAGGAGATTTGCATCATTGATGTGAGGAAGATAAAGCTAAAGAAACTGCGTGATGCGATTTATTAGTATATCATTTGGTAATACTGAGCCCCCAAAATGCCAAATGCTGCAACAATAACCCCAAAGTAGCAAATGCAGCCAACTACGACCATCAAGTAATGCAGTAACCGTTACCTCCAGCACATGAAATGCAACAACCGTTTCCTCTGACACGATATGCAATAATCATTTCCCCAAAACATGATATGCAACAACCGTTACCTCTGTAAAATGAAATGCAGAAAACTATTCCCGCAACATATATAATGAGGCAAGCATTACCTCCAAACACATGAAGTGCAGTAAATCGGCAAACATTACCCCCACACATGTTGAAATTCAGTAAATTTACCACCCACACTTGGAATACACTGAATGGAGGGGAGGAGGGTAACACTGACTGGAAGGGAAGGAGGGTTACACTGACTGGGAGGGGAGGAGGATAACACTGACTGGGTGGGGAGGAGTGTGACAGTGGGTGGGGAGGAGGGTTACACTGGCTGGGTGGGGAGGAAGGTGAAATTTACACACACAAGAGGGTTCATGGTGGGGGTGCGACAGGGACAGCAGGGGAAAACACACTGAGGGACAATGCTGTAAGGGGGGGGAGGGGTCACCACACTGGAGAGAAAAGGGAGACACATACACATTGAGGGACAGTGCTGGGGTAGGGAAGGACATTCACACTGTGGTGGGGGAGGGGGTGCACGATTTGGTGCTGGGGAGTGGGAGAAGAGGACATGTTGAGGGATAGCGCTGGCGGAGAGGGACACATACGTGGCGAAGGGGCACCGAGGGACAGTGCTGGTGACACGGGCTGCTGTGAAGCTTATATGCCACTCTTACCAGCCAGTGGATGCAGTACACACCAGTAAGGTCTCTCCTGTATGGATTGGCTATTCAAAAATCCCGCCTCCCTGTCCCAGGGATCCGTGCGGTTAGGCTGGGCGGGGTTGGTCGCACTAATTGGAGGGAGGGAAGGGTGGGTGGCCACGCCAAATGAACGGAGGGCAGGGCTGATGGGGAAGCACGCTGGGGAGGCGAGGTTGATGCCAGGTGGCCACGCCTACTTTCCACAGTACAGCCCATTAGATGGTGGCCAGAGTCCTGTGGCCGGGACATCCTGCAGCCAAAAGTGGGACGTTTCCCGGGACCCCATGCAGCCTGGGACAGGGAACCCCAAATCCAGGACGTGTCTCTGCTAAAGCGGGAGGTCTAGTCACCGTATGTAAGAGAGCTGGGTGCAGAGCGGGGAGCACTCCTGGCTGAAGGCAGCATCTGTTTAGTGTAGGGTGACCATATTTTGATTTCCAAAAAAGAGGACGATCACAACAGCATGTGGGCGTGGTCATGGGTGGGGCCAAATATACAAGACCTTAGCAGTTTGCTGTCCAACTTCGCGGGCATGGAGGGCAGTTTTTTTTCCAGACCACATGGTGGTGGAGGGCCAGCCGACCACAAAATGCAATCAGATTCGCAGAAGATTTCCCCACAAAATGCAATGGGATTGGCAACAGATTTCCCCACAAATGGAATCCGATTGGCAACAGATTTCCCCACAAATGGAATCCGATTGGCAGCATATTTCTCTACAAATGCAATGAGATTGGCAACAGATTTCCCCACAAATGCAATAAGATTGGGAGCAGATTTCCCCACAAATGCTATAAGATTGGCAGCAGATTTCCCTACAAATGCAATAAGATTGGCAGCAGATTTCCCCACAAATGCAATAAGATTGGCAGCAAATTTCCCGACAAATGCAATAAGATTGGCAGCAGATTTCCCCACAAATGCAATAAGATTGGCAGCAGATTTCCCCACTAATGCAATGAGAATTGCTCCCACAGGCCACACAGCACCAGCGTGACAGATCTTATCTGGGGTTTCTTCCTGCTCTTGGCAGCCTATGTGTCCCTCACCTCAGCCCTGCTCCCAGGAGTTATCCTGGGGTCCCCTCCATAGCAGCCGGGGACCTGGTGAGGTTGGCCAGTTCTGCAACTGCACACAGCCATGCCGCCTGCGCATAATGCTCCCGGCCACACCAGGTCGCCAAATGCTACGGAGGGGACCCCAGAATAACGTCTGGGAGTAGAGGGACACATAGGCTGCAAGGGGCAGGAGGAAGCCCCAGATAAGATCTGTTTGTTTTTTATAAAAAGCCTTGCTGTTTCCTTTAAATGCAACGTACCAGTGCTGCAACAAGCTGATTCATTCAGCTAATACCAGCAATGAAAGGGTTACAGGAGACAGATGTGGGCTGTGCTAGCAGGGCTTGCCTGTTCATTGCACAGAAGACAAATGGAGAGAAGAGGTGTCGGCTTACCAATTAGAGTGTCTGTGGTGTCTGCACGGCCAGTGTCCCTGTCCCATCGGAGCTTCAAGAGCCAGGATGCTGGGACTGAGCTGAGGGGGACACTTGGCACTCTAGGAGCACGCTGCAGACACGTGGCAGGACTGGACTCTTCGGGGAGTCTCTGCCATTTCAAATGAGGATAGGTGCACCACGCTATCTCCGCATCTCCTCACTGGCTGGCTGTGTCTGGCCCCGACCCGACCTCCTCTGTCCTCCATCCTTCTCCTCCTCCGGGCCAGCGAATTCTCCAGTCCACCCCTGGGCGGATCAGAGCAGTGCAGCAGGGATTGATTGCCAAAGAGCCGCTTGGGGAGCCGAAAAGTGTCTCTGCAAGCGGCTCTTCTGACTCGTGTTCGGCTCTCTGTCTCTGCTAGCGGCTTTTCTGACTCCAGCCCGGCTCTCTTTCTCTGCAAGCGGCTCTTCTGCCGCTGGTGTTCAGCTCCTGTTCGGCTCTATCACCGGACAATTCAAAATCCCGGCAGGACGGCCCGGACAGGTCTGAAAAAGTGGACCTGTCCGGGCAAAAGAGGACGCATGGTCAGCCTAGTTTAGTGATACATTTATTATGCAGCTTAATGCCCAGGAGGAGAGGAGGGGGTGCTACTGACTGTGCCTTCTGTGGCTGCAGCTCCCAAGCACTGTGAGTCAGACAGGAGAAAAGCCCTGTGTGACTGCTCACATTCCATCTAACACTAATGCTACTTCCCCATCTCTCCTATATACAGATATTGCTGCATACAATCTCTATGCTTATTCATACTATTACTATCCTCATACTTGCCCATGTCTGCACTGATCTCCCCACTGCAATACATCCTGTACAATGCCCAGCAGCCATATATGTGCTAGTATATAACAAGAATCACACAATTACCTCTTCCAACAACGTGTCCTCTCCACTTCCTGCAACTTCTCTTCTTCCTGTCTTACATCATTTCCTTTCAGTGTGATCGCCATCTTGTGGTGAATAGACAAACTGCAGCCACTGCAATCCCTAGAAGTGTGTAAAGGGCCTAAAAAGGACCAACATTGGCTCAATGTTAACCAAATAGAAATTTGCCTTCTTAAGAGATTCTGAAGCGAAAATAATTCTCGCTTCAGAGCTCATAGTTATCAGGGGCATGTGTGCCCCTAATAATAATATGGTAGGACATTACACTATGACTATGGTAGTGATTAGGTTGTGATCTCCTCTGACATTTTGTGACAGGACTATGTACACTCTAATGTGCTGCAGAAGATGTTAGTGCTATATAAATACATAATAATAATATGGTAGGACATTAGACTATGGCTATGATGGGATTAGAATGGGGTCTCCCATGAGGACAGTCAGTGACAGGACTATGTACTCTGTATGTGCTGCAGAAGATGTCAGTGCTATATAAATAAATAATAATAATATGGTAGGACATTACACTATGACTATGAAAGGAGTTAGAGTGTGAGCTCCTCTGAGGACAGTCAATGGCCGTCATTACTGTGCCATGCTTGGTCTTCTTTGACCTGCCAGGTAAAATAGCACTTGAGTATTGTTCAGGAAGCCTTAAGAAGTACTCACATTTCTCAGTACTGCCAAAGACTAGCACATCCGTAAGCCAGAATCATGCGCTCATCTTAGTAAGTACTCAGGGGAGTGAGTTCTTGGAGATGTATCTGTAGATGAGGCTGTTGTGTAGCAACTAAAAATAATAAATATTATGACAATAGATTGTTTAGCTTGATGGGCAATCTGTAACTGTTAAGGTGGCCATACACTGGTCGATTTGCCATCAGAGCGACCAACAGATAGATCCCTCTCTGATCAAATCTGATCAGAGAGGGATCGTATGGCTGCCTTTACTGCAAACAGATTGTGAATCTATTTCACTATGAACCGATCACGATCTGTGGAGCTGCCCCCCCCCCCCCCCCCCCCCCCGCATGCAATACCTGATTCGGCCGGCGCGAGTCCCCTGGTCTCCACTGTCTCTTCTCCGCTCTGGACTCCAGGGCTGCAGCTTCACTTTACTTTTTGCCGAGGGAAGTTTAAACAGTAGAGGGCACTCTACTGTTTAAACTTCCTGTCGGGACAGGAAGTAAGTGAAGCCAGCCAGAGCCCAGTGCGGAGATGGGACAGCAGAGAGAGTGGGGACACGCGCAGGCGGAACAGGTAATGTATTTGCCGCTAGTGTCGGTTGTCGGACATTCGAACGCCGCTATCGACGCACTCCCGACCCGCCGGCTTCCTAACGGACAGATCGACGGGAACGATCGATTTTGGGCGGAAATCGATCGTTCGGTCAGCATTTGTGCAACGATTTCACAGCAGATTTGATCACAGTGATCGAATCTGCTGTATAACGTCGGGAGAATCGTTAAGTGTATGGGCCCCTTAAGTGTTCGAGACCTACCCTATAGAGCAATATTAATCCATGCCATGCACTGAGGAGGATCAGCCACTCTGTATTCATGTTGGATTATTGAGGCTCTGTAATATTAACAAGCTGACTCATCATTACATTCCAGCGGTTCTGGGGGTGGAGGTGTGGTTAGCTTACATAGACAAAAAAGGGGTGATTTGCATATTCAGCAGTGATGCATTGTGGGAGACATCATATGCTCACTCCACTCTGAATAATCACAAATACCTGTTGTTTTAAAGAGAGTCCTGAAGCGAGAATATATGTCCTCACCAGGAACTCATTCCTCTTTGACCGCCACTGAGTACCATCAGGAGGTCGGCACGGCGATGGGGACCCCTGTGGCCCCGACCTATGCCGGCCTCTTCATGGGCCACTGGGAGCAAATTACATTTATTCATAGAGGGAATGGGTTCCTGGAGCAGATTAAACTCTGGATCCGCTATATTGATGATATTCTGGTGGTGTGGGAGGGTCAACAGGATGAATTTGAGGAATTCATGTTGTACATTAATTCGAATAATGTGAATATGGACTTTACCCAGCATCTAGACCAGGGGTCTCAAACCCAATTTACCTGGCGGCCGCAGGAGGCAAAGTCAGATGAGGCTTTACCTGGCGGCCGCAGGAGGCAAAGTCAGGATAAGGGATTTCACAAAAAAAGTAAATCAGCAGCTCCCCCGCCCCCCCCCCCCCCCCCCCCCCCCCCGGTCCCTTGCATTGAGTTTTATTTCAAAAATCAAATTCACACTGAAGCTAACTATTTTGCCTATTTTACCTTATAGTTCGCTTCACCCATTACAAGTAATCCGCCGTGTCCCCGCGGCAAAACGAGGGCTGCAGAGCCCCCAAATCGCCCGGGAGGCAATCCGCCGGCATTTCCTGGAAGGGGCAGAGCTTTCAGCTTCAGCTCTGCCCATCCTGACGCCCGCCCCTCTCTATGAAGGAAGAGTGAGAGGGGCGAGCAGAGGGTGGCGATGCGTCGCTATTGACGTCAGGAGGGGCAGAGCTGAAACTGAAAGCTCTGCCCCTTCCAGGAAATGCTGTCGGATTGTCCCCTGGGCGATTTGGGGGCTTTGCAGCCCTCGTTTAGCGGCAGGGATGCGGCGGATTACTTGGGAGCACTGAAGCGAACTATAAGAAAGCTTTTGCCGGCGCGGGCCACAAAATATTGTATCGAGGGCCGCAAATGGCCAGCGGTCCATGAGTTTGAGACCCCTGATCTAGACTTTCTAGATAAAGACATATCAGTACTAGAGGGTGTAATACTAAATAAAACTTTCAGAAAGAAATCAGCAGTCAATTCCCTTTTGAGTGCCATTAGCTACCATCCCCCGACCACTATCAGGGGGGTCCCCTATGGAGAATTCCTCCGTTTACGGAGGAATGCTAGTACCTGGGAAGATTTTTTAGAGCAGTCCACGAAATTAAAAGCTAGACTCATGCAGAGAGGCTATGAATCAAAAATAATTGAACAGGCCTTTACAAAAGCAGCAAATAGAGACAGAGACTGTTTATTATCCCCTAAAAAAGCTAGCAATATCCAGAGATATTCTATATGCACTTTTCCTTCTCATCTTTGTATGAACCAATAAAACAAGCCATTAACAGAAATTGGTGGATCATACAACAGGATAAATCATTGAAAGATAAAAGCTCCCTTCCCCCTGTGTGTCCTATAAACGTGCCCCTAACCTGAAAGATAAATTGTCCTGTAGCGAATTTATAAGTCCACAAACGACTTCTTCCAATCGACCCATGGGGTAATTTTAAATGCCATAATTGCTCATGTTGTAATTTTATTATACAGAGCAGCATTTAAGCCACTTTGGATGAACCTGCAGGATAAAACAGTTTATCAGTTGTAGAACAAAGGGTCTGGTCTATGCATTGGTCTGCCCCTGCCAGCGGATTTATATAGGGGAGACTACCAATATGTTAAAAGAACGCTACCAAGCTCACTGTAGATCTGTTCCGAATGGTGCGGGATGCCCGAGAGTCGTCCAACATATGAGACAGGCCCATGGGGGGTGATGTAACTCTCCTTAAATTTCTAGGAATAGAACAGGCTACACGGGACAGAAGAGGGGGAGATTGGAACCGTATGCGTCCCCAGAGAGAACGTTTTTGGATTTCCTTCTTTGACGCGACGGAACCACTTGGTCTAAATGAGAGAAATCATTTTTCTGTATTTATCTAAGATTGAGGTTGCTTGTAGATAATAATTTTCTGTATATGTTTTTATGGTAGGCCAGTGCCAGGTTTCCCTCCTAACCATTATGTTGTTTTTATCCACTCTAGATAATGTGAACTGTGCTTGTGTCGTTGGACTGCTCCACACGGGGTGGTGAGTTTACAACCATTATACCACTTTTGTATTAAATTATAGTATATTCTCTCTAGTACCCCTCCCTCTGTGGATCACCCCCAATGCCAGTAAGTATAAGCAATAAATAATTTTTATAGAATTGACTTTTGCCTTAAGAGAAGTAATTCCCTTGTTTTCTTATTTTTGACCACAAGATGGCCACAGGTGGCGCTCCTGGCCTGGATTAAGGTTCGTTGCGTAATTACGTAGCTGATGACGTGTAGTAAGCGCTCCATTTTCCGCGTTCCAGGCGCTTGTGATGCGTCCCATTGCGCCACCCGGACGTGATGTAATGGTCACGCGTCTCACGTCTGCTTGGACATGGCACGGCGTGCGCTCCAACTGCCTTTAGATGCAGATGCTTCCAGGTCTAATGCGGCGGACACGTAGGGGTACGATTTTGCTTCTCTGTAAGGTAGGAACTTATTTAAGGGGTATTATTCTTTGGGGCTGATTGTTCTGATGATGCGGCCACAGTCTTTGATGGCGCCAAAAGGCTGTAGACCGCTCCCACTAGCCTGTACCTCTCTCCATCTTTTTAACATAATTGATGCTGTTATGCCTTTTAATGGATTTTAAAGTGTTTTTGTTACCTGGAAGCAGGGATGCTCATCCAGATCCCGGGTGCCCGGGAAATTCGGGTATCCGACCATTTTTACCCTATCCGGTCGGATCTGGATTCCATATAGTTGGGCAGATATCTGGATAGCTATCTGCAGAAACTTTCACCACCGACCCGGATACTCGCGGATTTCTCCCGGATTACAGGTTCAATAGCAAAAACCACCACCTTTTTCTCTCTCTCTCTCTCTCTCTCTCTCTCTCTCATTTTGGAGGGATTTTTCTTGCAGACATTTGTAGTATGTCAAAAGCAAGCTCACAAATCTTGGCTGGGAATTGAACCCAGGTCCACTGCATGGAGGGCAGTTATGCTCACCACTATACCACCAACCACACACACAGCAAAGGACAGCACTTTGAAGTCTAGAAGATTCCTGGGCAAGGGTGGGAAGGATGAAAAGTTAGGTGGCCATGCAACCATTCCTGCTAACCTAAAGCTTACTTATAGACAGTCATATGAGACACATGCTGGGTGCAGGGCTGTGTGGTGAATGATCCTATAGACAGTCATACGAGACACATGCCGGGTGCAGGGCTGTGTGGTGAGTCAACACATTGGCTTAAGACTTTACCAAATCCAATGCCCCAATATGGGGAAGCTTCTCTGTTTGCTGGGTTTTTTTTTAAGTGTGGTGTCACAGTTCACTCATCTCTTCAACCACAAGAAAAGCCCCGGAGTAGTCTTAGCTACCGTAATATCTATGTTACGGCAGGTAAAAGTGGCATTAAACTTCTTGGAGCAGACTTACTTCCTCCCTCCAAAAGACACACATACATCCCCATAAAATCAAGTAGCAGCAACAACTAATCACTGGGAACTCTTGTGCAGTAAAACCCCCATTATCCAGCACCGACGGGGATTGGCAAATGCCGGATAAGTGTAGTTTCTGGTTGCTTGAGAGTCAATGTCAAAAATAGGCCTAGCTAATAAAAAAAAAAAACGTACTATACCCAACACTATATACCAAACTGAGTATTAATGTTGAAATACAGTCATTTAAAACAAATTAATACAAAAGACAGACTTACCTTAATGTAACAGAGGTTTATTACTGCATGAAGAACTGTAAAACAAGATTTATGCATCCTGCAAGGTCAGAATTTTTCCTTCCGGATGCTGAGACTTCTGGATAACTGTATAAGACTCGCAGTATGAGAAGGGCCAACAACATTATCAAGGACAACGCTCACCCCAGAAATGCCATGCATGAGCTCCTTCCATCAGGTAGACATTTGGACCAATCTGCATACACACAAACAGACTGAAAACCAGCTTTTTCCCGTCTGCCATAAACTTGTTAAACTCTGAAGCCTCTCTGAAAAAATTAACACTGTGTACAAACTCTTTAAATATTTGAAAAACCTGGCATACTTGTATAATTCCACCTTCTCTACCTTTGTTACTATCACTATGTGGTTTATTCTTTAGCCTTACGCACCCTCCATTAACTTAAGGGGCACTCCCTGTTTGATTAGCCTTTGACAGGCAGCCTATTGGGCCAATCAAAGTGCTGGGATCTCATCCTGTGAAGCCAGGGGCTCAGGGCGGGATCAGTGGTGCGTCCGTTAAGCTAATGGAGCACGCGTAAGTTAGCAATACTGCAGCATAGAGTGCGCTGGAGATTTTTACCTCGCACTCCTGTCATTAAGCTGCACTGCTTTAGCATTGGCAACAGATAAACAGACATTGTCAGACAAAATCAAGAATAATAGTCAAGTAGTGTAGGTGGAAAACATTTACAGCATGAGGGTAATAATACACCTGGGCAGGAAATATTGCACTACAGAGGTGCTAGGAGGGTGCTGCACCCCTGGAGGACCAGAGCGGGTGCAGGGGAGTCTCTGCTGTCTGAGGGGTAGGATTACCGCAGAGGGTGGGCTCAGCGGGGAAAGGAAAAAGTTCAGCAGGAGGGCGGGCTCAGCAGGGGAGGGCTAGAGTTCAGGAGGAGGGCGGGCTCAGCAGAGGAGGGATAGAGTTCAGGAGGAGGGCAGGCTCAGCAGGGGAGGGATAGCGTTCAGCAGGAGGGCGAACTCAGCAGGGGAGGGATAGAGTTCAGCAGGAGGGCAAACTCAGCAGGGGATGGATAGAGTTCAGCAGGAGGAACGCCTGAAGGTGCTGCTACGCATGTTTGTTCTAGAGGAGATGGTCCTATAATGGTGGCCCAATGGGAGGAGCTTGGTGGCCCTTGACCTCATTCTTGCCGTGTGGAGATCAGGAGGTGGCAGGGATAATCCAATGAACTTTGCCACAGTGCTAATCTCTCTATGGAGTTTGTACCTGTCGCTGGTAGAGATGGCCCAAACTGTTCACCGGTGGGCAGTTCCTGGTGAACTTGGGCTGTTGACTGTAAAACAGAGACACAGAGAGAGGGAAATCTCCTGTCCTCAGTTCAGTCTGGATAAATGGGAGCTTATGATAGTCTCATATCTGCAGCTCAGAGCAGGTAAATAATGTTATATAGAACTTTCCTGGAGTCTCACTTTCTTATTTTCACTGTAAGGGGTTGTATCCTGACTCTGAATTATGCACAGCAGTGAAATCAGAGTGATTTAACCCCCCTGGCGGTAATCCCAACCGATGCTCGGGCTCTGCTTTGTGAGCTGAGAATGGTAAACCCGAGCTCAGGTCAGGCTGGCAAAAACCGCTGCATGAGCAGTGTTCCTGGGTCCCGTACACTAGCAGCGCTGCACAGCAGTACCCAGGCTGCTCTCCCCGGCTGTCTCCCTTCTCTCTACCTTCTCCCTTGTCTGTCTTCGGGCGCCATGATCCCCATGTCCCCACTATTGTTCCGGGGACCCAGCGGCAGATCAGTGCGGTGGTGGCGGCGTGACATCAACAGGGGGCGGGACTAATTTTAAAGTGGAGCTAAACTTATTTTTTTACCCAAAAAAAGTGCAATGTGTGTGCGTGTGTGTATAAATATTATATATATATATATAAATATAAATATATAAATATAAATATATATATATATATATATATATATATATATACACACACACACACACACACACACACACACACACACTGCCGCCTGCACCGACCTTGGCCTGGATTTTGACTACTCCCTGCCTGCCGCCTGCACCGACCTCTGCCTGGATTATGACTACTCTCTGCCTGCCTCATTTGTACAGTTTCACAATTTTTTACATTTATTCATCAATTTCATTAATTCAACAAATTTGTGTTCTACTCTTTTATTTATATAATGAGAGAAAGTCTATCAGGCGTTTATTCTGACATATTTTGGTGAGTTATGACATAAGATTTGGAGGCCTAAAATACTTGAAAAAAATGTACCGCTTTTGACTCAATTCCAGAGAGGAATGCACTGTCAGGGAGTTTACTCAGCTCCCAGCAAAAACAAATATTGATAATTTCAGCACTCTTGTGTTATCAGGAGTGTTTGTTCAGCCAGATAAAAGTGTTTTGGCTTTTGTTTACTTTTCAGGAGAGCCATGGCTGCATATGACTGCAGATCCTGCCTCAATTGTATAGATAAAGCACCTAGTTTATTAACCCTTACTTTGGAAAATAAAAAAGTGAACACAAAGCAAGTTCTAACTAGGCTCAGTTCTATATGTACCCATAATTATCTCATCAGGTCAATTCAGTTCAGGGACTTTAACACTTTATAAACCAATGCACTGAGTAGCATGTAAAAATCCTCAGCATTCTGTGTATATATGGTAAAAAAGTAAGAAAAAAACAAAACAATGTGCATCAGAACATTGGTGGCCAATGATGATTATTTAACAAAACATTTCCCACACTCTGCACAGAATAAAGCTTCTCACCAGTGTGAGATCTCTCATGTGTGACAAGTTGTGCTTTACTTACAAAACATTTCCCACGCTCAGCACATGACTAGGGCTTCTTGCCAGTGTGATATCTCTCATGACTGTCAAGACTTGATTTATGAGCAAAAGATTTCCCACACTCGGCACATGAATAGGGCTTTTCACCAGTGTGAAATCTCTCATGTGTGACAAGATGTGATTTATCAGTAAAACATTTCCCACACTCAGCACATGAATAGGGCTTCTCACCAGTGTGAGATCTCTCATGTACGACAAGCTGTGATTTCTGAATAAAACATTTCCCACACTCAGCACATGAATAGGGCTTCTCACCAGTGTGAGATCTCTCATGAAAGACAAGACTTTTTTTATGCCCAAAACATTTCCCACACTCAGCACATGAATAGGGCTTCTCACCAGTGTGAGATCTCTCATGTGTGACAAGATGCGATTTCTCAGTAAAACATTTCCCACACTCAGCACATGAATAGGGCTTCTCACCAGTGTGAGATCTCTCATGTATGATCAGATGTGATTTCTGAGTAAAACATTTCCCACACTCAGCACATGAATACGGCTTCTCACCAGTGTGAGATCTCTCATGACAAACAAGACTTATTTTATGCCCAAAACATTTCCCACAATCAGCACATGAATAGGGCTTCTCACCAGTGTGAGATCTCTCATGTCTCACAAGATTTGATTTCAATGTATAACATTTCCTACACTCAACACATGAATAGGTCTTCTCACCAGTATGAGATCTCTCATGTTGGACAAGATATGATTTACTCACAAAACATTTCCCACACTCAGCACATGAAAAGGGCATCTCACCAGTATGAGATCTTTCATGTCTGACAAGATTTGATTTCTCAGTAAAACATTTCCCACACTCAGCACATGAATAGGGCTTCTCACCAGTGTGAGATCTTTCATGTCTGACAAGATTTGATTTCCACACAAAACTTTTCCCACATGTGGAACAGGAATGAGACCCTCCAGCAGGGGGAGAGCTGTGTTGGGTATGAGGCCCCTCAGGGTTAGACAGGTGAGGGGAGTCTGGGGGAATATTTGATATAACCAGGATATCTGCAGGAGACTCTTGTCCAGTGACATCATGATCCGTTGTACAGTCTGTGGATACAGAAAGACGAGTCTCTGAGAGGTACCCGATTCCGGGACTCCGCCCTGTGAATAGAGAAACATCATCACTTCCTGTTAGAGAATTCTGAGGGGAGGAGCAATTATCATTAGGGATGAAAGGAAAGAGGATGGTCGGCACTGCTGTACAACTTCCTTTATTTGGCAATGTGCAGACAAGTAGGCTGTGTGTTACATCATCACTTCACAGTCCATAAGAAGAGACTAAACACGTACCGGTGCGGGGGTGGGTAATGGTGGGTGCTGGTTGCTGGGAGCCTGACGGCAGTGTCACACACAAGCACTTCTTCAGAGGCTATGACAAGGGGGTGGGGCTATATCTGCTCTAGTTGGAGAAAGTGCTTTACTGTAATAGTAACCTGCAATCCAAGATTACAGTGTGGGGAGGTCAGGGAGAGCGAGCCCAAACAACACGGCCGCTATTCCTAATGGAATTACAAGTCCTGCTGCAGCAGCTAATTATACAAGCCACTAACATAATATCCCATGATGAATATAGGTCAGGCCATGCAGAGCAGAGAATCTGGCTGACCTCGTCCACATATACAACAAGGACTGCCTGATTAGGGGAAGCTGGGCTTATGAAGGTTTAAAAGTTAACTTAATATTTCCTCTGTGCACGCTACACGCGCTAGTGGCAGCGTAGTGTGCGTTACTTAGCAACAGCCGCTGCCTTGATTTCCCACGCAGTAGTGATGTGTTGCTCCCACGATACTTCACTAAAGCGGCCGCTACGTAACGTGCACAGAGGAAATACTAAGTCATGTGACGTAGCATGTACAGAGGAAATACTAAGTCATGTGACGTGGCATGCACAGTGACAGATGAAATAAGTAGCTTTGCTCTATTAGCGTTCGTAACAGTAGTTTAGTCACGCTGTTTGGCAGCACTATAGTTAGTGAATCAACCCCATTGTGTTTTATAGCATGTAAATAGTAACTGTTGAATTGCACTAAAAGAGGAGAGAGTCAGGAATAGATACGGCACCTATTCTGCTGAACTTCTGAGACACAATCTCCTCCCCAGTTCTCCCTGAATCTCGCTGTTGCCCATCCTCTAATGGCCAATCTCTCTGTTTCTTTTAAATTAAAATAAAGGTTACTTATCAAATAACTTTTAAACATTCCTAACCCCAGCTTCCCCTAATGGCTAACAGCGCTATAGCTAGTGAATCAACCCCAATGGCCACAACTCATTAAGATCATTGTGGTGATAATAAGGCAAGTGGAAACATCACCACACATCAAGTGGTGATAATAAGGCAAGTGGAAACATCACCACACATCAATCTGGGTTTTACATGTTAATTCACTAGAGAACCTTGCCTTATTAACATGTAGTGATAAGCTTTCACAGTGAGAGTTCTGCCTTATCACTCCAGTTTTCACCTTTGTAGTTATTCTCACATGCAGTAGGTAGGAAGAGTAGGAGCACACACAGGAAAGATGTGGCCCCACACCCTGCTGCCAGGGTGAATTCAGCAAGGCTGGGTAGGACAGCAAGGGAAGGGGGGAGAGAGAGAGAGAGAGAAGAGAGAGGAGAGAGAGGAGAGAGAGAGAGGAGAGAGAGAGGGGAGAGAGAGAGAAAGGAGAGAGGAGAGAGAGAGAGAGAGAGAGAGAGAGAGAGAGAGAGAGAGAGAGAGAGAGAGAGAGAGAGAGGGGAGAGAGAGAGGAAAGAGAGAGAGAGAGAGAGAGGAGAGAGGAGAGAGAGGAGAGAGGGGAGAGAGAGAGAGAGAGAGAGAGAGAGAGAGAGAAGAGAGAGAGAGGAGAGAGGAGAGAGAGACAGAGGGGAGAGAGAGAGAGAGAGACAGGGGGGAGAGAGAGGGGAGAGAGAGAGGGGGGGGGGGGGAGAGAGAGAGAGAGAGAGAGAGAGAGGGGGGGGGGGGAGAGAGTGTGAGTGAGTGTGTGTGATTGGTGTGTGTCTCTCCCCTACCTCTCTGTCTATGACTATGAGTATGTTTACTCAGCTTCCTTGGTCGCCCATGGCTAGGCCTATTCTGAGTGGAGCCTGTCCTGTTAAACCTCTGTATGGTCTTGGCCACCATGCTGCAGCTCAGTGTCAGAGTGTTGGCGAACTTCTTATAGCCTAGGCTATCTTTAGGTGGAGCAACAATTCTTTTTAAGTTCCTCAGAGAGTTCTCTGCCATGAGGAGCCATGCTGAGCTTCCAGTGACCAGTATGAGGGAGTGTGAGAGCTATAACACCAAATGTACCACACCTGCTCCCCATTCACACCTGAGCAGGGATGATCACCTACCTGAATCACATGAGGTTTAATAAGCGCAGGTGTGCGGCGGGGATAGAATGTGTTATTTACCCATAATTCCCCCGTCCACCCTGCGTTCCAAAGAGGCTGCAAGTGTCCTATTAGTTGCAGAAAAAGTGTTGTGTACACCGCTGCAACCCACCAATCCTTATGACAGTGCACGACCGGGTCAGCAAAGCCCACGTGACAATACAAAAGCAGAGGATCCGCACTTGTCCAGGATTCCGACTCTTTATTTAGGACATATCCAATAAATCAAATTCACAAGCATCAGCAGGCTGACATGTTTCGAGCTGCACTAGCTCTTAATCATAGCTGATCAGACAATGGTAAAAGCCTCCATAAATAGGGGACGTTCATGCACCTATCTCTCCAAACTCCACCCAAGGGAGGAGTAGGCTGGTCATTAAGGTGCAAGGGGAGGTGAATTACCTCCTATCTAACTGGTACAAAATGTATGCAACACAGAAGTTAAAAAACTCAATGACATTAAAAAAAACATTAAAATACCATAAAAATACCCAGGTACAAAGTTACAAACTCTTAGTTGTGTTGCAAGCCTCACTGCACGCACTTCCTCCTTCACGATTCAGGTCGGTGATCATCCCAGCCCCTGAGACCTTGTAACACTAACCAGTCACATGACCTCAGGGAGGGAAGGGCCTGAACCAATTCCCTTCCTCTGCTAAGTTCTCTCCTAGGACATCATTTTTCACCTGATTCTTCTCAACACTCAAATGAAAAAGTACTGTAAAATTATTAATTTTTTTGTTGCTTAAAAGGCCATCTATTGATAAGATATAAAAATATCCCCAAGGAGAACACTTAGGAAAAAAGTGAATTGGATTGGGCCCTGAAATGTCTAATTGAGTAGAATTTTGACATTTTTCGCCCAAGGGTGTCCTCACTTTTGTTGCCAGCAGTTTAGACATTAATGGCTGTGTGTTGAGTTATGTTGATGGGACAGCAAATTTACACCATTATACAAGCTGTACACTGACTGCTTTACATTGTATCAAAGGGGTAGATTCATGAAACTGTGGTAATATTACCACACATACTGAGAGGAAGATGATCTGTACTGTGCCCAGCAGGGACATATTTATTAGTCAGTGTAATAATGCAATTGCATTACTAATGTTTAGCACTCACCAATTCTCATCTCTGCAGTAATGTCTTCCTCCTTAGATGCTCTCATCACGTCCCTCTCCTCCATAGACTGCTGATCACACCTCACATACGCCTCTTCTTCCTCTTTTCTTGTCCCCATCATGTCACCCTCCTCCATAGACTGCTGATCACTCCTCACATACGTCTCTTCTTCTTCCTCTTTCTTTATCCTCATCATGTCACCCTCCACCATAGACTGCTGATCACTCCACACATACGCCTCTTCTTCTTCCTCTTTCTTTATCCTCATCACGTCCCCCTCCTCCATAGACTGCTTATCACTCCTCACATACATCTCCTCTTCTTCCTTTTTTAGTGTCCCTATCATGTCACCCTCCTCCATAGACTGCTGATCACTCCTCACATATGTCTCTTCTTCTTCCTCTTTACTTGTCCCCATCATGTCACCCTCCTCCATAGACTGCTGATAACTCCTCACATAAAATTCACATTCTTCCTCTTTAACCACAGCATTTGCTTGTATCAGTTCTCCATCCTAATCACACAAAATAAGAAGAACTTTATAATGTGAACACAGATAACAAAAGAGACAACAGGAAACAATGCCACATAGATTGGTGTCTCTAATGACACTCAGTTCCACCTACCTGATAATGGCGGGGGGTGGGGGGATCTTCCTGTAGACGACCCCGGGAATAAAGTGGACCTGTACATCTCTCGGATGGGTTTGTGTTACTGAACACATCTGTAAGAAATACACACACTGACTGCATACATTGTCTCTATGTGTTTATCAGATGATGGGGGATCTGGGTGGACAATCCTGGGAATAAAGAGGACCTGTACATCTCTCTGGTGGGTTTCCATTACTGGATCCATCTGTAGGAAAAACCAGGGCTGTGGAGTCGGTACAAAAATCCACTGACTCCGACTCCTCTAATTTGCATATTAAAATCTTGTTGATTGAAAGTATGTAACATAAAATGCATCTCTTAACTGCCAACGCTTAAGAATTTTAAAACACGACTGAAGTGAGAAGGATATGGAGGCTGCCATATTTATTCCCTTTAGTCATAGACTAAAACTAGTCCTTGGTAAGAGTACTTGTAAAAGGCACAGGCCGGAACAAAGAACATCTATCAGGCCCTAGGCAACGTAACTGTGGGTACATGTAAGAGTGATGTGCAGGTACACTGCAGGGGAATGAGGGGATTCTTCCTCTAGTACACATTCTTCATGCACAATCTGAGCATGGATCAGGCCCTAGGCAATGTAACTGTGGGTACATGTAAGAGTGATGTGCAGGTACCCTGCAGGAGAACGAGGGGATTCTTCCTCTATTACACATTCTTCATGTACAATCTGAACATGGATCAGGCCCTAGGCAACGTGACTGTGGGTACATGTAAGAGTGATGTGTAGGTACCCTGCAGGAGAACGAGGGGATTCTTCCTCTATTACACATTTTTCATGCACAATCTGAACCAGGATTATGGGTGATAGACAACGCCTTTGTGTTCAATGTGCACAACATTCTCAGTGGCTTCCCTGCAGCTCCATGGGGAGTATAGTACTACTGTGTAACTTAAAGTAAACCTGAGACAGATGAAAGTTTTATACATACCTGGGGCTTCCTCCAGCCCCCTTCAGGCTAATAAGTCCCTCACTGTCCTCCTCCGCCACCTGGATCGTCTGCTATGAGTCCAGGTACTTGAGCCAGTCTGGCGTAGTGCGCATGCACACACTCCGCCGCCGGGAGCGTACTACACCTGCGCAGCACTATTGCACAGATGCAGAATGCTCCTGACTGTGGAAGAGCGGCACGTGGCTGGACTGCGCTGACTGGCTGAATTACCGGGACTCACAGCAGAAGATCTAGGTGGCGGAGGAGGACAGCGAGGGACTGATTGGCCTAAAGGGGGCTGGAGGAAGCCCCAGGTATGTATAAAATTTTTCTTTTCATCTGTCTCAGGTACCCTTTAATTCGTAGTCACCAATCCAAATTTTACCAACATATCAAATTATTTGATTTCATGAGCAAAGAGAGTGCATACATTTGCATAGACCAGCATCAGCGCAGAATTATTTCCATCTCATTGACCATCTCTATTAGTGACACAGCTACACATCAGGCTTTATACTTACAGCATAGATGTTATTTAGTATATATAAGAGATTCCTGTGTACACATCATATATACAGTCACAATCAGATATGTATATCTGACTTTAAAAATACGGGGACTGCAGCACAAGTAACTATTTTTGATTGGTTTGTTTCATTTTTGTAGACTAAGCACAGCTATTACTGTCTGTATAAATTATTTATGATGACTATTATCTGAGAAATAGAACATTTTATCATATTGTCTATTTTAATTACAGTTTAAATTCATTAGGAGTCGGAGCATTTTTTCCCAACTCCGACTCCAGGCACCCAAAATTGCTCCGACTCCGACTCCACAGCCCTGGGAAAAACACACATTAACTGATTACTATGGGCTCAAATTAACGAAGCATTAGCACGTTGCAAAGTATAAATTACCGACTAGTGAGGTAAATTACCTACTACTACTAGAAATCAGCATGTGGTAAAATTGACAGACTAGGGAGAAAGCCAATAGGAAGAGCCACCTGGTCCTGCTACTCACCTCATTTGATCAGATGCACTGTCGGGTGGGACATCAGAAAGAGAAACAAAATACAAGAGCAGCAGCACTTGACAGTCAGGCTATTGGCCCAAAGTGCAGGAATATCGTACTTTGAAGATACTGGACCTGCCAGGCTCTGGGCGGGCTCAGTGGAGAGCTCATTAAGTGTAACGAAACACTCCTTAAACTATCTGAGCCAAGAGAAATGTAACTGCGCACGCTGTGGCTGCATAGTGTGCGCAGGGGATAACATTTGCTGCTGTTATTGAGCTGCACTGCTGTAGCAATGCTGCTTAGTGAATCAACCCCATGATCTGTTTGTGTTCATCAGATGAGGGGATCTAGGAGGACCCCAAGTACTGCTTCCTCCATTACAAGTAACAGACAATATCCTCTTACCAGGTGATGTGAGGGGCGGCTGATTCTCCATCATGGCGTCCTTGTAGAGGTCATGTTGTCCTTCAACATACTGCCCCTCCTGCATGGAAAAATAGACGGTGACATGGCTATACTGGGAAAGAAATTGCATTACTGGGGTGGGGGACATTACATACTGGATGATAATGGCAATGCTGGGGGACACAGGGGGACATGGCTATACTGGGGGAGAAATGACATTACTGGGGTGGGGGACATTATATACTGGAGTATAATGCCAATGCTGGGGGACACAGGGGGGATATGGCTATACTGGGGAAGAAATGACTTTACTGGGATGGGGGGACATTACATACTGGAGGATAATGGCAATGCTGGGGGACACAGGGGGACACATGGCTCTACTGGGAAAGAAATGGCATTACTGGGGTGGGGACATTACATACTGGAGGATAATGGCAATGCTGGAGGACACAGGGGGGACATGGCTATACTGGGGGAGAAATGGCATTACTGGGGTGGGGACATTACATACTGGAGGATAATGGCAATGCTGGGGACACAGGGAGGACATGGCTATACTGGGGGAGGAATGGCATTACTGGGGTGGGGGACATTACATACTGGAGGATAATGGCAATGCTGGGGGACACAGGGGGGACATGGCTATACTGGGGGAGAAATGGCATTACTGGGGTGGGGGACATTACATACTGGCGGATAATGGCAATGCTGGGGGACACAGGGGGACATGGCTATACTGGGGGAGGAATGGCATTACTGGGGTGGGGGACATTACATACTGGAGGATAATGGCAATGCTGGGGGACACAGGGGGACATGGCTATACTGGGGGAGGAATGGCATTACTGGGGTGGGGGACATTACATACTGGAGGATAATGGTAATGCTGGGGACACAGGGGAGGGGGAGGGGGGGCATGGCTATACTGGGAAAGAAATGGCCTTATTGGGGTGGGGAATTTATACATTTGTCTAATTGTTCAACCGCAGCATAAATTGAAAACACTAGTAAGTTGCCCAGTCAGCACCCGGGCCCTGAAAAGGTGCAGGAAACATACATAAAATCAAGAACAACCGAGCCGCAACCTGGATTTAAAGGCTATAAAAGCTCACATTATTATTGTATCACAGTATAAAAGCAGAACGTTTCGGCACACAGGCCTTTGTGAAGTGCATGAAGGAACTGAAGTGAGAGGGATATGGAGGCTGCCATATTTATTTCCTGTTACACAATACCAGTTGCCTGGCATCCTGCTGATCCTCTGCCTCTAATACTTTTACCCCCAGACACTGAACAAGCATGCAGCAGATCAGGCGTATCTGACGTTATAGTCAGAATCTGCAGCCAAATAGATCAGCAGGGCTGCCAGGCAACTGGTATTGCTTAACAGGAAATAAATATGGCAGCCCCCATATTTTTCTCACTACAAGTGGTCCTTTTATTTGTTACACCGGATACAAATCCTGCAATAAATCTGCATTGTGCCAACATCCGGCTTTCATGGAAGCAGACATATTGATAACATCCTGTGTTTACAAATTAGCTGCTCTGCTGTGCAGAGAAGATTCCTGAGCTGACACAGCTGAGAGATCAAATTACAACTTGTGATTAGTCACAGATGAGGGGGAGTTAGACAGGCTAAACTCTCTTAATACATACAGGGTGCATTTCTTTATGTTTTCCTCGTGTCCTGTGCAAGAGTTCAGGTCCACTATAAATGAAATCTGCACTAGGAGCAGCGGCTGGATAGTGTACTGGATACAGGAAACAGAAGGATCGGACCAGCACCATATAGGTTATATCATTCATTTACATAAATAGGATAGAGAGTGTGCTGGGGTAACACAAATAGCACAACACAAGAGAAAGTACCCTGTATAGCTCCACACGGACCGCAACAATACATTAGTGATGGTCTAGTAGATGCAAATAACTTTGAGTTGATGCAAATCTCGGCAGCTTGAAAATTAACCAAAATTAACCAAATCCTCCTGAGGTAAAATTCGATTGGTCCATTTTCAAGCTGCATAAAAATTTGCATAAACTTGCATCAACTCGAACTTATTTGCATCTACTTGACCATCACTACAATAAATCGAAAAAATCTTTATTATCAAATTACAATACAATCCAATTAAAAGCAATTAAAAAAGAAAAATCAGTGAAAGGTGAAAAGAAGTAAAAATACAAAATCACATGTCCTCCTCATTCAAAGTGTTAACCTCCCTGGCAGTAAGCCTGACACAGTGTCAGCTAGCCGCCGCAGAGGATCGCATGGCCCCGCGAGGATTTTTTTAAAATAAAAATGGTGTTATTTAACCTCCCTGGCGTTCTCACGGCTGCGCATGGTTTTTACACTTAATTTTTTTTTTAATCATGTAGCTAGCCTAGCGCTAGCTACATGATACCCCCCTCCCAGCGGAATCCCACCCACCCTTCCGATTGCCACCGGCGATGATGGCCTTCAGGAGATCCCGTTCTGAATGGGATCTCAGTCAGGGCTTCCCCCGTCGCCATAGCGACGGCCAGAATGACGTCATCGACGTCATAGGGAGTCCCGATCCACCCTTCAGCGCTGCCTGGCACTGATTGGCCAGGCAGTGCACGGGGTCTGGGGGGGCGCTCGTTATGCGGCGGATAGCGGCGCATCGGCAGTGATCGTCTACAACACGCAGCAAGCGAAGTGCTTGCTGCGTGTTTTAAAAAAAAAAATATTGAAATTCGCCCACCAGGGCCTGAGCGGCACCCTCCGGCGTCTCGCTAAGGAGAACGCTAAGGAGGTTAAAGCTAGCACTTCGCTAGCTAACCATGTCCCTCAAGTGCCTCCGGTCCCCTCTGATCACCGCCGGTATACGTATCCCCCAGGGACCCCGCGATGGCGCAGCCTCCCAATCAGCACCCGACTTCAGTATGGGGAGGATCAGAACTGTGATGATGATGATGCGTCATGTCCGATCGTCGCCATAGCGACGAGTGAAGCGAATTGGGAAGGTGCGGCTCTCGCGGGATCGCGGACGGGTGAGTGTTGCCGGCGGCGATCGGGGGGATAACAGACCGGTGCCGGGGGACTTGGGGGCCACAGTTAGCTAGCCTAGTGCTAGCTAACATTAAAAAAACACTTTGAATTAAAAAAAATCCCTCCCACGGACAAAGCCACCTGCGTACCACCAGGGAGGTAAAATATGCAATGTAAACAAATCACACGTGATAAACATTAAAAAAAAAAAAAAAAAAAAAGAATAACGCTAAATAAATGACAAATCAAAATATGCAAGGAAAAAATTCCAGCAAAAAAAATCAGCAAATCAGGTGAACAAGTGTCACAAGCCGCCCCAGAAGGGGTAAATAGCAATAATGGTAGAGATAAATGTCTATAATGTAACGTGCACCGTGTAATAGCAGCAATACAGAATGACAAGGAAAGTGCTCACGTGTAATAGAAGAGATGAGGGGGACTGCAGGACTACCAACCACAAAGCCTTAAAGGACAACTGTAGTGAGAGGGATATGGAGGCGCGTACATTTGAAATCAGCGCCGGTAGACTTGGGTGCAGAATACAGCCTGTATATGACTGATCCTGCTTCTGCACAAGTCTGGGCCGTATTAATTACTATTCCCCCTCCAGGCCGCCATGGATGGTGGGGAATGAAATAATTCGGCTTTCAGCGATTGCTGGAAGCCGAATTATTGTGCTTTTTAAGCAACTTCAGCTCTGTCTTCTGACGGCGCCGACGTTACTCACTGAGCGTCGCTATAGACTGATTCCCATTATAGTCTATGGCGGTGCTGGCTGCGCCCAAATCTAGCAGCGCTGAAAAGCACTGCTCCGTATGGAGGCTGCCAAATGCATTTCCTTTAAGGCTGCTTTCACAGTGGGATGTTACAGGCGCACGTTAGAGCAGCCTGTAACACAGCCCAAATCACAGTAATGAAAAATCAATGGGCTGTTCACAGTGCCCACGTTGCGTTACAGTGTAATGCTACACATTGAATGAAAGTGCAGCATGCTGTGTGTTATACGCGGTTTTACCTGCGTTAGACTGTTTGCACATGCTCAGTAATGTGTGTTTTTTTTATTTTTTTCGTGCAGGAGAGGAGGAGGGGAGAGTCCGCTATTGTGGCCAGCCACATGGCTAATTAATATGCACTGCACTGTTTACTTCCTGGAGCGGCCTCTTATTGGCTGGCGGGACCACGTGATGCGGAGTGTTCCGATCACGTGCTCTCCACAGTCTTCTTCCGCATGCGCCATTTTGTCCGATAGTATGCCTCATTTTTCTCTTGGATATATCACAATGGTACATGCTAGGCTGGCTTCAGCATGTAGCATTGTAGTGTGTTGTGTTGGTGGTATAATGGTTAGGATAGCAGCCTACCGAGCACTAGACCTGGGTTCGATTCCCGGCCAATGTATGTAAGCTGGCTTTTGAAATCCTACAATTCCCTAAGCAAGCTCATTTTTCTCTTGGATATATCACAATGGTACATGCTAGGCTGGCTTCAGCATGTAGCATTCTAGTGTGTTGTGTTGGTGGTCAAATGGTTAGGATAGCAGCCTACAAAGTGGTAGGCCTGGGTTCAATTCCTGGGCCTAGCCAATGTATGTGAGTTGGCTTTTAACATCCTACAAATCCCTAAGCAAGCTAATTTTTCTCTTGGATATATCATAATGGTACATGCTAGGCTGGCTTCAGCATGTAGCATTGTAGTGTGTTGTGTTGGTGGTATAATGGTTAGGCTAGCAGCCTACCGAGCCCTAGACATGTTTTCGATTCCCGGCCAATGTATGTAAGCTGGCTTTTGAAATCCCACAATTCCCTAAGCAAGCTCATTTTTCTCTTGGATATACCACAATGGTAGATGCAAGGTTGGCTTCAGCATGTAGCACTGTAGTGTGTTGTGTTGGTGGTATAATGGTTAGGATAGCAGCCTACCGAGCACTAGACCTGGGTTCGATTCCCAGCCAATGTATGTAAGCTGGCTTTTAAAATCCTGCAATTACCTAAGCAAGCTAATTTTTCTCTTGGATATATCACAATGGTACATGCTAGGCTGGCTTCAGCATGTAGCATTGTAGTGTGTTGTGTTGGTGGTATAATGGTTAGGATAGCAGCCTACAGAGCACTAGACCTGGGTTCGATTTCCGGCCAATGTATGTAAGCTGGCTTTTGAAATCCTACAATTCCCTAAGCAAGCTCATTTTTCTCTTGGATATATCACAATGGTACATGCTAGGCTGGCTTCAGCATGTAGCATTGTAGTGTGCTGTGTCGTTGGTATAATGGTTAGGATAGCAGCCTACAAAGTGGTAGGCCTGGGTTCAATTCCTGGGCCTGGCCAATGTATGTGAGTTGGCTTTTGAAATCCTACAATTCCCTAAGCAAGCTCATTTTTCTCTTGGATATATCACAATGGTACATGCTAGGCTGGCTTCAGCATGTAGCATTGTAGTGTGTTGTGCTGGTGGTATAATGGTTAGGATAGCAGCCTACAGAGCGGTAGGCCTGGGTTCAATTCCTGGGCCTGGCCAATGTATGTGAGTT
The DNA here is from genome assembly GCF_040937935.1 of Hyperolius riggenbachi. Taxonomy (NCBI): domain Eukaryota; kingdom Metazoa; phylum Chordata; class Amphibia; order Anura; family Hyperoliidae; genus Hyperolius; species Hyperolius riggenbachi. The sequence goes on from NC_090655.1 coordinate 275,408,517, forward strand.
GGCTTTTAACATCCTACAAATCCCTAAGCAAGCTAATTTTTCTCATGGATATATCATAATGGTACATGCTAGGCTGGCTTCAGCATGTGATATAGTGGTGAAGAGAGCTACCTACCAAGCATACCACGCACTCAGACCTGCGTTCAATTCCCGGCCAAGGTATGTAAGCTGGCTTTTGAAATCCTACAATTCCCTGGAAGACAAGACCCTCCTCTGGGAGGAGGCAGGAGGGAGTCCATCGAGTAGAAATTCTTCTTATTAGGCAGAAATCAGTTCGGTGGGGAAAAAAATTTGAATTCCGTAAAATTCTACGGAATTTCATTTTTTCCACATACTACCAACTGACATTGTTTCCAATCGACGAGTCCAATTCACCTCAAGGTTCTGGTGGGAACTGTGCAAAGTCCTTGGAATTCACACATCACTCTCTTCCAGATTTCACCCCCAAACTAATGGCCAAACAGAAAGGAGTAATCAGACCCTCGAGCAGTATCTCAGGTGCTTTACTTCAAACTCCCAAGACAACTGGTCCACCCTCTTACCCACTGCAGAATTTGCCTTTAATAATGCTGTGCATTCATCCACCAACCAGTTGTAACATACAGTATGTGGAAAAGGCAGCTGCGGTGAATAGCGCTACCACCGCAGCTGCCTTCAGTGCTCATACCAGCAGAGTTTCCGGGCCTCAGACGTCTAGCACGCCGAGGCCGGAACTATCAGTTGCACATAGGGTTGCCCTGTCGCGTGCGCATAGACAGGACCTTTATGCGGGGAGGAGGCGCGTCAGCTGACCGGCTGGTCGGCTGACGTCCGAGGGGACGCTCGCCGCTCCCCATTGGTTGATCATTGGGGGCATGCCTGGAGGGTCTCCCTCTGCTTCATAAGCCTTGGCAGGTCACTCGCAACTTGTCTGCTGTTGCGAATACTCTGTGTTAGCGCTCAGAACCTTAGATAGTTCCGGTGTGCTTTAAACCGGGAGGAAACTGGGGATTTCACACAAGATAGGAATTGTTTGATTATCTTTCGCATTAACTTTCTGTTATTATTTGTTTATGACTCTGGCTTGCTCTGACTATTCTCTTGCTCAGTGATTCTGTACCTTAGCACATTTGATCTCGTTGCCTACCCTGCCTGATTATATCTTCCTGACTCTGCCTTCCGATTTTGTACTGCATCTGTCTGTCTGTTGCCGAACCCGATCTGTCTGACTTCTCTACTCTCACCAGAGGGCCCTTGTCTCTGGTGAGAGGCTCTCACTGATAGTACCCACCAGCTCCTCTGGTGAGGTACAGCTTTAATCAGTATTACTGTTGCACCAAACACCATCAAGTATTTGTTGTCAGATCAGTTTCTGATATACCAGCATTATAGGTGATTCTGCAGATCACCTTATAATCCGGTATATTTCTGCATTATAGGTGATACTGCAGATCACCTAATAATCATAATTCTGACGATTGCTGACACAAATCGTTACACAAGTCTCCATTTTTCTAAAGCCGCATCTACACGCGTAGATGCGGCGGCGATGTGGCTTATCAATCGAGCCGCTAATGCGGCTCGATTGATAAGATCCGCCAGGACGGATCTCCCCACCGCCGATTCCCTGCTCGTTCCCCGCGAGGGGACAATGGCAGGGAATCGAGCAGAAGATAAGCGGCGCCAGCGGGGACGAGCGGGGAATCGAATCCGGCGCACGTGCGGCGAGCGGGGACGCAGAAGAGGCTATCCGGCGGCTAATCGAGCCGCCGGATCGCAGCCTCATCTACCCGTGTAGATGAGGCTTTAGTTACAAGAAGTGCTGAGACATTCACAGGAAAAGGGGAGGAGATTTGCTAACAAATTTAGAAGGGAGGGACCAGACCTTGCACCAGGAGATCTTGTTTGGCTCTCTACTCTAAATTTAAAACTTTGTTGTCAAACCAAGAAGTTAGGCCCGAAGTACATCTGTCCTTTACCAGTCCTGAAGACGATAAACCCAATGGCCTTCAAGTTATACCTTCCAGATTCTCTACGGATTCATCCAGTCATTCATATCTCCTGCCTGAAAAAAGTTGTACCTGGTACTTTTGCCAGCCATTCTTCCTGTCCTCCTCCTCCAGATCTTATTGATGGAATAGAAGAATATGAAGATGAAAAGATTTTAGACAGCAGAAAGATTAGGAATTCCATCCAATATCTAATTAAATGAAAGGGTTTTGGCGTGGAGGAGAACTCATGGTAACCTGCTCTAAATATTCATGCTCCCAGGCTAATTAGACAGTTCCATCAAAAGTTTCCAGATAAACTGTGTCCTGGGGGCACCCGGAGTTTGCCCCTGGGGGGGGGGGGGGAATGTTATACTCACTACGCCTAATGGACGGAGGGCAGGGCTGATGGGGAAGCGCGCTGGGGAGGCCAGGTTGATGAGAGGTGGCCATGCCTACTTTCCACAGCATAGCCCATTGGATGGTGGCCAGAGTCCTGCGGCCAGGACATCCCGCAGCTAAAAGCGGGACATTTCCCGGGACCCCATGCAGCCTGGGACAGGGAACCCCAAATCCAGGACGTGTCCCTGCTAAAGCGGGAGGTCTAGTCACCGTATGTAGGAGAGCTGGGTGCAGAGATGAGAAAAAGGGACACTTAAGCCACGCCCCTGTCACACCCCTGGCAACACCCTCACCACGCCTCTAGTCACGCATACCATAAAGATTTTATAAGAAACATATTTTGTTTTATAATTCAAACCACACTGGTTCTTTCTATCCTGGTTCATTTTCCTTCATATTAACATTTTACAATTATTAATATATCAATTTAAAGGTTGGGAATAAAGTTTAGAGTCAAACAAACACATTTTTAGTAAAGAAATATATATATTTACATAGAAAGAGGGACAAAGTCCTGAAAGAGGGACAAATGAGGGTGAAAGAGGGACAGTGGAACAGGGCTCCCAAAAAGGGACTGTCCCTACGAAAAAGGGACAGTTGGGAGCTATCCTGGCTGGAGGCAGCATCTGTTTAGTGATGCATTTATTATGCAGCTTAATGCCCAGGAGGGGAGGGGGTGCTACTGACTGTGCCTTCTGTGGCTGCAGCTCCCAAGCACTGTGAGTCAGACAGGAGAAAAGCCCTGTGTGACTGCTCACATTCCATCTAACACTAATGCTCTCTTCCCCATCTCTCCTATATACAGTTATTGCTGCATACAATCTCTATGCTCATTCATACTATTACTATCCTCATACTTGCCCATGTCTGCTCTGATCTCCCCACTGCAATACATCCTGTACAATGCCCAGCAGCCATATATGTGCTAGTATATAACAAGGATCACACAATTACCTCTTCCAACAACGTGTCCTCTCCACTTCCTGCAACTTCTCTTCTTCCTGTCTTACATCACTTCCTGTGTGTGTGATCGCCATCTTGTGGTAAATAGACTAACTGCAGCCTCTGTTTGTGGGATCTCCTAGGCCAGAGACCCACTAGGAGTGATATCAAGAGTTTTCAAATCGCAAATCGCTCACAAAATCACTCCTAGGCCTGGTGCACACCAGAGGAGTTTTTCTGAGCGTTTTGAGTATTTAAATCTGCTGCTAATGTTATCCTATGTGTCTGTGCACACTGGAGCAATGAGGTTTTGTAAAAAAAAACCCATAGTATTACATTGGGAAGAGCTTTTAGAGGTTTCAAAAGCTCTTCCCAATGTAATGCTATGGGTTTTTTTTTCACAAAACCTCATTGCTCCAGTGTGCACAGACACTAGTGGGTTTCTGGCCTTACTAGTTGCAGATTGCCTATAAAGCTCCTGGTGAAGCAGAACCCCTAGCAGTGTGTAAGGGGTTAAAAGGGACCAAACTGGGCTCAATGTTAAGCAAAACAAAATTTGCCATCTTAAAACAGAAGGTATTTGAGATTATTCAGAGTGGAGTGAGCATATGATGTATCCCACAATGCATCACTGCTGAATATGCAAATCACTCCTTTTTTGTCTCTGTAAGCTAAACACAACCCCAGAGCCACTGGAATGCAATGATGAGTCATCTTGTTAATATTACAGAGCCTCAATAATCCAACATGAATACAGACTGGCTGATCCTCCTCAGTGCATGGCATGGATTAATATTGCTCTGTGGGGAAGGGCTTGGAACACCTTCTCAGTTACAGATTGCCCAAGCTGAACAATCTATTATCATTATCATCATTACTATTTTCAGTTACTACACAACAGCTTCATCTACAGATACAACTACAAGAACTCACACACTAAGATGAGCGCATGATTCTGGGCTTACGGGTGTGCTAGTCTTTGGCAGTACTCAGAAATGTGAGTACTTCTTAAGGCTTCCTGAACAATACTGCAGCGCAATTTTACCTGGCGGGTCAAAGAAGTTATACCGGGCGTGGCACAGTAACGACGGCCACTGACTGTCCTCATAGGAGTTCACAATCTAATCTCTTGTATAGTCATAGGCTAATGTCCCTACCATATTATTATTATTATGTATTTATATAGCACTGACATTTTCTGCAGCAAATTAGTGTTCATAGTCCTGTCACTGACTGTCCTCAGAGGAGCTCACAATCTAATCACTACCATAGTCATATGTCTTACCATATTATTATTATATATTTATATAGCACTGACATTATCTGCAGCACTTTAGTACATAGTCCTGTCACTGACTGTCCTCAGAGGAGATTACATTCTAATCACTACCATAGTCATACTTTTTAGGAAACAAACATATTGGGACTGCTTTTCAAGCTGCACACCACAGCCCTTCCAGATGTGTTAATTACACAGTGGCCCTAACCATAATAAACACCTTATCTGGCTATAATATTGGGTGGCTAATGATGCTTATACCCACATGCACTAGGCCCACATCAACACTCCATTATTGGCGGACTGGGAGCGTCATCTGTAAATACTGTAAAACGGCCAGTGGAGCCAGTATAGAGCCTGTATTAGGCTAGGATCACAGTTTTATACAGAGACTCATCTCACGATAATCCCTTAATATCCCCCCATTCTCTTCTGGCTGTGCTCCTACTCCCAGCAGCTGACAGACCGGTAGCCAGGACATGGAAGTCCCCTCCTCCCTCCACCATTACTGAGCTTATGGAAAGTGTCCTGGAATCAGGTGACTGGATGGGTAACAGCTCGGAAGTAGAATAAAAGGAGGCGCAAATCATCTCTGGTGTGCTCTCAAGATTTTTATTGCACTTTTCTCACATTCCCATTGTAGTCTTTGTAGTATAATTTTCAGAGGGAGGGGGATACCACTGATAAAAACTGATTAGGTGGTTGCCCTTGGTAATCACTGCACCAGCGATCATCTGATGAGACTGCACTTACTCTTGTATCAGCTGGACCTTCACACAGCTGCAGCTGTATAGACAAACCAGAGACACTCTGAGGCCATTAGAGATTTATTGCACAGTCCACAATGCACTGCTCAGCCTTGGTTACAGAAACAGTGGGACAGAAAACACAGATTAGCAGAACATACATCAGCTCTAAATAGCGGTCAAGCGGATACCATTCTCCCCTACCTATAACTACGGCTACATCTTATATACAGAAAACTCTCCAGCATACCAAGTGTTAAGTAGGCACATTCCACTATAGGTGGGCTGTGGGTGTGTGAGAGCCAACAATCACATCTGGAGCTTTTATTGGCTTTCATGAGAATGTGATGGGCAGCATACCTACTACACAAGTCCAGGAACTCTGGGCCATAATTGGAGTTCTTCTGGGGAACTTATGTTAATTTTCATGCTGTGATTTGTTTACACTTCTGGTCCCTGACAGTGCCGGGCTGTCTGTACATTTGAGAAGATAAAGCTCCATGGCCTTCCGCAAAGCATGATGTACTAGAATGATCAGAATTATGTTTCTCTAGAATACATCTTAAGGGAGAACTCTGAATATAGTTTTCTGAGGGATTTACATGACAAGAACCCCGCAGATTCTTACAATCCCCCCGTGAAGACATATGTAGAATTCTTACCAATGTTTGTATTTATATTTAACCTTTAAGCTCTACCTTTGGTTAGACAGTCCATATGAGTGTGTTTTCCTCGTTATGTTTCACCTTTCCATGCTCACACACTCTCCCTTAATTAGGAGTTTGTGCACCGGGGGAGAGAGAGAGCACAAGACCTCTCGGCCTCCTTTATCCTGGGTTTCTGTGATGCCCTAACTTCTAGGCTGATGTCACACATCTGCTCAGCAGCATTTGTGTCACATGCATGTCACTTGCACACTTGCATTCTCATGGAAAAGTGAAACTTGAGTTTAATTGACACAGCAGAGAACTGGTGACAGGGGTCTTCTAAAAAACACATTTAAACAACAAGCTCCTCTTCATATTTATTGCCTGAAGTTTAAGAAAACAACTAACATTTATATGCTATAGCTTATCCCAGAACTATTGGCCTATAAGATTGTGTATCGGCCACTAACCTTCTAACCATGTGGATTTTGTTTGAGTAGTTTTAAACACAAACTCGCCTGTGTAATGATGCATATGATTGTAATCTCCATCATGATGATCAAGGGGTGCAGAAAAGAAGTTGAAAGCCGCAGAGGCCCAGTCTGATGAGCTGAGTAATAAAGATTTCATTTTCATTGGCACGAATTGGAGACGTCTCATGTTGTAAGTTAATTTTCATTTAACATCTGGTCCTTCGAACCGGAAACCTATTGTCATAAAGAATTAAGGCCTAGGAGCGCGTTTGTGACTGGCGATCAATCTAATAGAAGCCCAGTAAAGTCCTCCGGGGTAGTGTTGGGCGAACAGTATTCGCCACTGTTCGGGTTCGGCAGAACATCACCCTGTTCGGGTGATGTTCGAGTTCGGCCGAAACACCTGATGGTGTTCGGCCTTTTAGTTCGGGTTCGCCCGAACTGCTCAATGCCTGGCCGAACAGGGCCCCTGTTTGGCCGAACAGGGCCCTGTTCGCTCGAATATGGCCCCCCTATGGGGTCGCAGGCATAAGGGGGGAGCATGCCCCGATCGCGGGGGGGGGGGGTGTCGGAAATTCCCCCCACCCCCTCCGCTAGCGCTCCCCCCTCTGCCCGCTTCCCCATAAAAAAAGTTTGTTGAAAGTTAAATAGTACCTGGTGGTGGCTGCTGCAGTGGCTGGGTGGCAGTGGTGTGAGTGAGGAGGAGGAGTCCGAGTAGGATGCGTTGAGGCCGGGCAGCGGGCGGTTCAGCGGTAGTACCCTTGTGGTACTTCCGCCCTTTCTCTGACCTCACGTCCTCTACGTGATGACGCATACGAGGGTACGCGTCACGTGTACCCTCGTATGCGTCATCACGTAGAGGACGTGAGGTCAGAGAAAGGGCGGAAGTACCACAAGGGTACTACCGCTGAACCGCCCGCTGCCCGGCCTCAACGTGTCCTACTCCGACTCCTCCTCACTCACACCACTGCCAGCCAGCCTCTGCAGCAGCCACCACCAGGTACTATTTAACTTTCAACAAACTTTTTTTATGGGGAAGCGGGCAGAGGAGGGAGCGCTAGCGGAGGGGGTGGGGGGAATTTCCGACCCCCCCCCCCGCGATCGGGGCATGCTCCCCCCTTATGCCTGCGACCCCATAGGGGGGCCGTATTGCGGCATGTTCAGGTCCCCATTGACTTCCATTGAGTTCGGGGTTCGAGTCGAACATGCCGAACATCTGGCCCATGTTCGGCCTGTTCGGCCCGAACCCGAACATCCAGTTGTTCTCCCAACACTACTCCGGGGCAACGTTCCTTTCAAAAAGGTGGCCAAACGCAACTAGGTCTCATGTCCTTGTGACATACGGTTTATTTCGAACCGTGAGACTTCTTCAGCCAAGGTCGGTGAAATCGCCTGCTTAGGATTCTAAAACAAAGTTCTCGGGTGTCCTGAAAGCTTCTTAATTGTAAGTACTACCTTTTATTTCTGTAACTTCTCTGTAACTTTTCAAAAACAGGGCTACACAAAATTAAAGTATCTTGGAGTGTGTGCCCCTACATAAAGTTCCACACGCGGAGTTGGGTCAGGTCCCCAGCTGCAGCCCCCGAGGTGCCTTAGCAGGAAAGTTTCTATCTTAGTGCAGGCACGCTGCGTCAGCGGGAATTGTAAGATCTTTGCTCTGTAAATGCAGGATATCTTTGTGCATAGAAGGCAGTATATTTTCCGGGGGGGGGGGGGGAGCCTGTGACTAATAATCCTTTCGTGTAAGTGTGTGAACTGGGGGAGCGTTGTAAATGGGCCAAGGTACAGGCAAGATTAAAGGTACTGATGATGAGTATGTCATGTACAGAAAAAACAAAAAACTGGGTAAAACATTGCAGCCTGTGGAGAAGTAAATATGGGTTTTCAGGACACCTGCACCCTGAGGGGTGCAAAAAACTTGTTTCTCAAATTAAATGTGAAGCGCATGGTGACAGGAAGCTAGAAGGTCGGTTTGGTTTAGCAGAAGCTAAAATATGGCTAGAAGAGGCGCATACGAGGCAGAAACAGGTGAATACATATTGGTTAGGAAAAAAGAACAAAGACCTGGAAGTGGTAACATGCACTCCACGTCAAGGCCCTCAGATCCCTCCCCCAGCCCAGGACCAAGCCGTACCAGTCCTAGACCAGGCTGAGGCCCTCCCACATAACGCAGATGGGGCCCCACAAGGAGGTGGAACTAAGCAAGAGGAGGTGGGGGGGGGCACAGGAGGTTTGGAGGTAGAGACAGATAGAGGGGGAATGCTGACGAGGGCCAACAAAAAGAAGATAGAGGGGGAGGCAGGGGTGCACGTTTCACAAGTATATCCACCACTTCCCCCACCATATGTGCACCTGCGGGCTACAGCCCCTGCCTATGAGGCAACGACTATGCCCATGATTCAGATGCCAAACCCTGCGGGAGGTGAGGCTGTGAGGGTTTATAGGCCATGGACAGATAATGATGTAAAGGAAGCTCTACAAGGCATACCCTCACATCGTGAGGACATAGTTACATGTATAAGGGATATGCAAGTGTGTCACACAGTATGTGGTGGATCATAGAATTTGCGGACAGAGTGATTTTCTAGAATGCACCCGATACCCTGTATGTGTGATCAAGAGGAAGGGGAAGAAAGCTGCTACATATGTTTATGATTGCAACAAGGATGAAAGTAATTGTTATGTGAATGGTGGTAGTTGCCACACGCGCTCACAAAAGCGCAGATCTAAAGAATACAAAGGTCGCAGAGAACGCGGAGAATGTTTTGAATGTGGTTTGAAAGGTCACCTGGCCCGACAGTGCCCCCAGAGGGCTCGAGGTCCACAGTGACGAAGTGTGGTTAAAGGTACCGAAGTTGTGGAAAATCACTGCAACCTTGAGGTCACCCTAGTAAGAAGGCAAATGTGTAAGTGAATTTATTGATGGACACGAATGTCAAAATGGAATGTTAAGGTGTGGTATTAAAAGGATTGTGTAAGAGATGTGAAGCTGGGGCTCTGAAATCTAAGTCACTAGAGCCCTGGGAGGTATATGTATCCAACCGTATCCAACAGAGGGAGAGGAGGGGGCTACAGGAGAGATTTCCCCCACCAGTACAAGTTATGAGCTGCTGTTTGTTTGCTTGTCTGTAAAAGTTTTATAATCTGTTTGTCTGATGTTTTGCATGAAGATTGGAGATTTAAAAGCGATTCTTACTGCCTGCAGTTGTCTGTCTGTGAATGTCGGTTACTTGTAATGTTTTTGTGATGTTAAATTCTGTAAAATTTGAGTGGAGTTTCTGTCTGGGATCTGTGTGAAAGTATGGTTTACGCCCACATTTCTGAGGTGGGGGCAAGAGGCCTCATGGACTACTGATCCCAGCTAGATGGTGGATTGTGTGTGTGTGTACAGGCAGAAAAGAGTGATTTGAAAGAATGCATGTAGTAAAATAAGAGGTTTGTTTAAAAGATATATATATTTTGTGAAACCCAGAAAGCGGGATATTAAAAAAAAACCCCCCGCAAATATTACTTTTAGTTATAAGAACAAGTATGATGATTTTCTTTTTCTGGGAACAATTGATTGCTGTATTGCTGTGGTATATGGGTCATTGTCATCGACTGATTGACTGTTTGATTGTCACATGTTTAAATTTTTATAATTTATGGGTATGTTAGAAGAAGTTCAGTAAAATGACTTGATAAAACATTTTGACTACAATGCCTTGTCTAATGGCGAACTGCGGAGAGGGATGCATGACTGTAGTTCTCTGCCAAGAGCCCGCCACCAGCCACCCCACCCCCACCAGCCCGACCCCACCAGATCCATCCATCCAACCCCCCCCCCCCTTTTTGCCCCGCCTATGCTGCACAGCCAGTTTGCTTGGGCACCTACGTATCATTGTCCAAAGCTGCACCACCCTGGCCCCCCTGCACCTTTGTTTTCTTTGTTGTCTACTGACCAGAGGATGTTTTTTCCCCGTCCGCATCTGCACGGTGACTTTTCCGCTGAGGAATTAACAAATCTTTGCGGATAAGTTCTAGATGCAAAGAAGGGAATACACCAACAACTAAGCTGGTCTTACAGTAGTGAGCTGAAGAATATCGTAGAATAGATAAGCTTCTTTCTGCGTCTTTGCTCAAGCTGTGTGTTTTATCGCTTTCCTTACGCCAGCCTGTTATATGGGATTCCGTCCCCCACTGTTTTTACTAACAGTCTGTATGCTTTCCCATCATGCATACGTTTGCGGCTTAATGGCATCCGCAGGGTTAGGTGTCAGCACCTGAGGAGCCCACCCGTCCCACAGAATTGTTTCTATATTCCATGGATGTTCTCCGGGCTCCCATAACACTGGCAATTCACATGTGTACAACATCCCACTCCCCTCATCTCCCGTGGCAACGACTTGGCAGTCCTGACGTCTACAACAACAACTACCTCTGCTGACTTGCAGTCTAAGACTTTACTTACAGGTCGCCCTGTACACTGCTAACCTACTAACCTTCCTTTGACTGGCTATGTTCAATTGAATTGTGGTTATGACACATGAGTCTTACATGTGTCAACAGGAGGGATGGTGGCTAAATTAGAATAAAACTACATGGGAACATTTGAGCTATTGTAAGAGGGCGCACATGGGCCTTCCGAGTCCATATTAATTAAAGATCCAGAGCCACAGCTTACTATGAACACTCACATAAAGCTTCGGTGGTTTTGAAATAAAAGAAATGTTGTTTGAATCTTGGTCAAGAAGAGCGCTTAGCGGTCATTTCCTTTTAAAACAGTAGCCAGATCCAATCTGTTCTTGATAGTTAGCACCACGGGGAAAAGAGGGGCGGAAATTTGAGATCCTGAGGCGACGGGAACATTTGCTTGAGCCTCAGTGCGACCACGATCTCAATGGCTGTGGGAAGATATTAGAAGATTCTTCCTAAGGCACAAGTGTAGTTCTTTATCTTGAACCATGGTGAAAAGGAGATAAAAAAGGGGGGGGAACAGATACCTAAAAAGGCTACATAGGGGAAGTTGGGTTAAAACCATAGCATTTTTAAAGGAAAGAAGAAGAAGAGCTCTGGAATGACAATGACAATGCCAGAACGACCTCCATTGAACAGCAACGACAGGATAGACAAAGACTACTGACCCATCCCCATCGGACAGTATTAACAAGATGAACGTGACTAGTACTAAGGCTCTAGCTAACGGTGGAATTTTTAATTTTTGGACTACTTTGGCAACTTTTACTGCAAACCAAATGAATGTGTCTGACTGTATTGTGTGTGCAGTGGCTAGACCGCAGATTGCTCTGGTACTAGTAGTGGCGAGTGGATCTGAGTTAGAATGTATGATACAAAGTATGATAAGTGTGAGTCAACCACGGAACTGTACCACAGAGAGAGCCCGTATGAAGGTACCAGGCATGCCGCAGCGTGCATTTGCTACAGCCAGCAATCTTACGTGCTATAATAGATCTGCCCCCAGTAACCATCCAATGACTAAGTATTGTGGAGAAATAGTGGAGGTAACAAATGATAAAGGGTTGAGCCTAGGAACAAAATGGCAGTTAGAAGATACTTGGTGGACTTGTGAACCTAACAAAGCAGAATCATCATTGCCACCAACATGGAAAGGGTTGTGTGCCCCCGTCTGGATGATAGAAATTGTAACTATATTACCCTATGAGTCTTTTAAAATTTTGGTGGATAAAAAGGTACACCGGAGTAAAAGGGAGGCACCAAAAGGGAGTTTGGACCCATATGTGTATATTGATGCGATAGGGGTCCCCAGAGGGGTGCCAGATGAGTTCAAGGCTAGGAACCAAATTGCTGCAGGGTTGAGTCAATTTTCCTATGGCCAACAGTTAACAAAAATGTGGATTGGATTAATTATATTTACTACAATCAGCAAAGATTTGTTAATTATACTAGAGATGCTATCGAAGGTTTGGCAGAACAACTGAAAGCAACATCATTAACAGCATTGCAGAATAGAATTGCATTAGATATGCTGTTGGCAGAAAAAGGGGGTGTATGTGAATTTTTTGGGGAACAATGTTGTACCTACATTCCAGATAATACGTCCCCTGATGGAAAAGTGACAGTGGCTCTTCAGCAGTTAAAAGACCTATCTGAAGAGCTAAAACGAAACTCAGGTGTTTCAAACCCAATAACAGACTGGTTACAGAACTGGTTTGGAAGCTGGACTTCATTTTTTCAGAGTTTTGGTATCGCATTCCTAACTGTTCTTATGGTTCTGTTCCTGCTAGCCTGCTGTATTTTTCCAATGCTGAGAACATTTTTTGCAAGGTTGATAGACAAGCATATAAGTACTACTATGTATGCAGCCTTAGCGCAGCATGATGAAAAATCATATGATGATCAGGGAGGAGATTGTGATGGCATGCTGGAGGGAGATGGCCAGGCCAACGTGTGAGGCAATTATTCCATCTCACGGCCAGAGCCTGATTTTCTTTTTGGTCATTTCACTTATATGCCCTGACTTGCTGTAGTGCATACCCATTTGCAGTAAAAGGGAATAGAAGGCTGTGTTTGCTTGAGTCTCCAATCCCTGTAGTGGAGAAACATTTGCAGATACCCGAGGCTTAAGCAAGCATGAGCACAGAAATGTGAATGTAAATATTTTCATGTATAATCAAGCCACAACCACAGTATTAATTATAAACAGGAGTGAAATGTGGAAAGAATTTACGATTTATAATTAATTCTGTATATCTTTTATATGTATTTTTGTAATGCTATAAACATCACACTAATTGTGTTAGAATGACACTTTAAGAATATGATCATAGCATTGTTTTAAAAAAGTACACGATGTAATCAAAATGAATGGAATACAGTTATTGTTCCAAAGCTTTCTTCAGTTGCAGGATGATATCCCTTCCCCCACTCTGCATGGCAGAAAGACAAAGAATTCCTTGAGCAGAAGCAGTTTGAACTGGATATTTCATTCTGGAGAAATAGAAACTTGGCCATGAGATCATTTCAGAGAAACGAAAGTGAAAGTTAACTTTGGAGGAAGTCTTCTGGGGGACAAGTAACCCTGCCCATAAAGGAGGACCGAGTCACCTTGATATATGCTGGTTGGACTCTTACCAGAAAGAACTGCCCAAAAGGAGGAATATTTTATCATATTAATTAGGATTTAAAAGGCTCTGCACACCAGGGAAAACCCACTTTCTCCTGCCTGAGCTGAGCTGTGTTAGCTGCGATTTCTATATGCTGGCATGTGAGAAAGTCCTCAGCTGAGTAATAAAGATTTCATTTTCATTGTCACGAATTGGAGACGTCTCATGTTGTAAGTTAATTTTCCTTTAACAACGTGTACTAATGCTAGGTGTTATGACGTACGCATGCGCAAAGGCCTAGCGGACGTTTGTACGCATGCGCTGCGTTTTAGCTCCAGAATTCCCTATACAAGCACTCCTGCCCATAGCCACAGTGCTGCTGTTTCTGACAGTTCTGGATGAGCCCGTGTATGGTGAATCCCTGCTCTGTGTTGATTACCAGTTGTGACCCTTGGCTTGTGACCGCGACTCCGCTTGATTGCCGCCTGCCCCGATCTCTGCCTGTGACCTTGATTCTGCCTGTTATCCGCCTGCCCCAACCTTGGCTTGTGACCTTGACTGATGGCTTTCCGCCTGCCTCAAGCCCGGATTGTGACCCCGACTACGTCTCTACCTTCAGCTCCTGGATCTGACGCACTGATCTCTACACCGCAGTGTCATCTGTTCTCCAAACCACTGTGGGATTACCTTAAGCGCAACCTGGTGGGCACTAGGCAGCGAAGTTCCTGCACTCCCCTCAGGGGGGTGTGGGTGACCCTTGGTCACTTAGACCCTGTGCTTGGGTGATCCATATCATAGTGGGGCAGTCAACAGCTTCTGCATCCTCCACATCCTAACAGGTACATAATAATACAGACAAATGGTGTACAATACCCTAAAACGGGAAGGGGGAGTCAATGCTTCTTATAGTCTGAATGCAGAGAGTTCCTGACTTGTGAACGCCTGCCAATACCAACCTCCAACCCGCCGCAATGGCGAAGACTCCCTGTACTGTGCCCATGCAGAGGAGGACACAGGGAGACACAAGAGGTACAAGGGGGCATAATCCACAAGATGCCCCTTCACTATGGATACACCAGGTTTAGTGTGTGGTGTGTGGGTGTGTGCGTGTGTGTGGTGTGTGTGTGTGTGTGTGTGTGTGTGTGTGGTGTGGTGTGTGTGTGGTGTGTGTGTGGTGTGTGTGTGGTGTGTGTGTGTGTGTGTGGTGTGTGTGTGTGGTGTGTGTGTGTGGTGTGTGTGTGGTGTGTGGTGTGTGTGTGTGGTGTGTGGTGTGTGTGGTGTGTGTGTGTGTGTGTGTGGTGTGTGTGTGGTGTGTGTGTGGTGTGTGTGTGTGTGTGGTGTGTGTGTGTGTGTGTGTGTGTGGTGTGTGTGTGGTGTGTGTGGTGTGTGTGTGTGGTGTGTGTGTGTGTGTGGTGTGTGTGTGTGGTGTGTGTGTGTGGTGTGTGTGTGGTGTGTGTGTGTGGTGTGTGTGTGTGGTGTGTGTGTGTGTGTGTGTGTGTGTGTGTGTGTGTGTGTGTGTGTGTGTGTGTGTGTGTGTGTGTGTGTGTGTGTGTGTGTGTGTGTACACTCCCCCCCCCCCCTGGTTTTTGTCCTCTAAACCTAGGTGCGTCTTGTGGTAGGAGTGTCTTATAGTAAAAAAAAAAAAATATGGTAAATTCCAAGACATAAAAGGGTGGGAGAGCCCTGCCCTTACTTGTAGTCAATAATGTTGATAAAGTCAATAAAGTCACCAAGAATAAATGCAGATCACCTCTCTTGGATGTTAGGATCGCTGTGGAAGGTAATAAGCTAGCGTGCTAGGCCTTTCATAATAAATTGTACTGCTGCCTCTGCCTGCCGTTACCCCCCCCCCCCCCTCTCCTGATCAGTGAATGGGAATATAATTCCCATTCACTGATCTAAGTCCCCCGCAGAAAAACAGACGCTCTCTAATCAGAAAAGTTTCCCAGCCTCCTTGTAGTTCCTGGAAGAGTGATCGTACGCTTCCAGGACTTTGACTGTGGCCATCTTGTGGCAAAATAGTAAACTACACTCACATACATTTTTTACATTACATTAGATTATTTTACATTTAAAATTATCTGTTTCCCTCCCAAACCAAAAATTACCCAAATACATTATTTAATAAAAAAAAAAAATAGAAAAAATTACAATTAAAAAAAAACAACAACAACATAAATAGTTACACAAGGGTCTGAACCTGTTAAATATGCATGTCAAGAGAGCATCTTATTATATTTTTTTCAAATTATAAGCTTGCAAATAGTGATGGATGCAAATTGAAAAAAATGCACCTTTATTTCTAAATAAAATATCGGCTTCATAAATTGTGATAGGGACATAATTTAAACGGTGTAATAACCGGGACAAATAAAATACATGAGTTTTAATTACGGTAGCATTTTTTTCTAAATCCATTTTAACTGGAAGATTAAGAAAGAAATGGAAAAAATTCATTATTTCTCAGTTTTTGGCCATTTCTTTCTTAATCTTCCAGTTAAAATGGATTTAGAAAAAAAATAATTCCTAGCAAACTGTACTACCCAAAGAAAGCCTAATTAGTGGCGGAAAAAAACAAGATATAGATCAATTAATTGTGATAAGTAGTGATAAAGTTATTGGCGAATGAATGGGAGGTGAACGTTGCTCGGATGCATACGATTTGACACTGTAGGCTGTGGTTAAAGGACAACTGTAATGAGAAGAAAAGGAGGCTGCCATATTTATTTCCTTTTAAACAATACCCATTGCATGGCAGCCCTGCTGATCTATGTGGCTGCAGTAGTGTCTGAATCACACCAGAAACAAGCATGCAGCTAATCTTGTCAGATCTGATGATAATGTAAGAAATACCTGATCGGCTGCATGCTTGTTCGGGGTATATGGCTGAAAGTATTAGAGGCAAAGGATGAGCAGAATAGCCAGGCAACTGGTATTGCTTAAAAAGGAAATAAATATGGCAGCCTCCATATCCCCCTTGTTACAGTTGTCCTTTAAATTTACTTCATACAGTCTCCAAATTGTGACATTATAAATGATCAGATTATTAGGGATAATTGCTGCAGATGCACACACAGCACAGTCCCCAGTTTCTGACACCAGCGGGGATCACCTGAAGTGGGATACATGTGCTCACCCCTTGCTTGAGCAACTGGCCTAAAAAGCACAATCCCCTCCCCAAATATTCCCCGAGCCTCCAGCTATGTCTTGCAGCCTTCCTCTTGCTCCTAGCTTCCCCTGTGCATGTAAGCCAGCGTGTCACCTGACCGGTATCGGGTCATGTGACATGCAGACTTGTGTGCACGGATGCTGGAAGCAGCTAGGAGCAAGAGGAAGACTGCTAGACATCGCTGGAGGCTCAGTAAGTATTTAAAAGCCTGCAAACACCCTAAAAACAAACTCGCCATTATCCCTCAGGCATGCCAGTTAGTTAAGGCTTCCGGTTGCCTCAACTAGCAGTAGCAGAGAGAGAGTGCTACTAACAAGCTACAGAGGATGCGCAACTGACAAGCTACGGAGGATGTGCAACTGACAATCTACTGAAGACGCGCAACTGACAAGCTACAGAGGACGCACAACTGACAAGCTACAGAGGACGCACAAATGACAAGCTACAGAGGACGCACAACTGACAAGCTACAGAAGATTATGTGCAACTGAAAAGCTATGGAGGATGCATAACTGAAAAGCTATGGAGGATGCACAACTGAAAAGCTACAGAAAGTGCGCAACTGACAAGCTTCAGAGGATGTGCAACTGACAAGCTACAGAGGGTGCACAACTGACAAGCTACAAAAGATGCGCAACTGACAAGCTACAGAGGATGCGCAACTGACAAGCTACAGAGGATGCGCAACTGACAAGCTACAGAGGATGCGCAACTGACAAGCTACAGAGGATGCGCAACTGACAAGCTACAGAGGATGCGCAACTGACAAGCTACAGAGGATGCGCAACTGACAAGCTACAGAGGATGCGCAACTGACAAGCTACAGAGGATGCGCAACTGACAAGCTACAGAGGATGCGCAACTGACAAGCTACAGAGGATGCGCAACTGACAAGCTACAGAGGATGCGCAACTGACAAGCTACAGAGGATGCGCAACTGACAAGCTACAGAGGATGCGCAACTGACAAGCTACAGAGGATGCGCAACTGACAAGCTACAGAGGATGCGCAACTGACAAGCTACAGAGAATGCGCAACTGACAAGCTACAGAGAATGCGCAACTGACAAGCTACAGAGAATGCGCAACTGACAAGCTACAGAGAATGCGCAACTGACAAGCTACAGAGAATGCGCAACTGACAAGCTACAGAGAATGCGCAACTGACAAGCTACAGAGAATGCGCAACTGACAAGCTACAGAGAATGCGCAACTGACAAGCTACAGAGAATGCGCAACTGACAAGCTACAGAGAATGCGCAACTGACAAGCTATGCATGATGCACAACTACTAAGCTACGGATGATGTGCAACTGACAAGCTACGGATGATGCATAACTAATAAGCTACAGAGAATACGCAACTGACAAGCTAAGGAGAAATGCTCATGTTTAGCAAAAGAAGCACACAGCACTCTGCTTATGCCGGGGGCACTCGGGGTGCAGGGACACAGAGGAGCCGTCTGCCTTACATTCTGTTCTGGTGGGTGGCAGCATGGTGGTAAGCCTTTATCTAATGGGCATTACCGTAATCAGCTGCACACAATACAGGACACAGGGCACATAGCGGGGGGGACACACAGTGCTCTGCGTATGCCGGGGACACTTGGGGTGCAGGGACACTTGGGGTGCAGGGACACAGAGGAGCTGTCTGCCTTACATTCTGTTCTGGTGGGCGGCAGCATGGTGGTAAGCCTTTATCTAATGGGCATTACTGTAATCAGCTGCACACAATACAGGACACAGTGCACATAGCGGGGGACACACAGTGCTCTGCTTATGCCGGGGACACTCGGGGTGCAGGGACACAGAGGATCTGTCTGCCTTACATTCTGTTCTGGTGGGCGGCAGCATGGTGGTAAGCCTTTATCTAATGGGCATTACTGTAATCAGCTGCACAGAATACGGGACACAGTGCACATAGCGGGACACACACAGCGCTCTGCTTATGTCGGGGACACTCGGGGTGCAGGGACACAGAGGATCTGTCTGCCTTACATTCTGTTCTGGTGGGCGGCAGCATGGTGGTAAGCCTTTATCTAATGGGCATTACTGTAATCAGCTGCACAGAATACGGGACACAGTGCACATAGCGGGACACACACAGCGCTCTGCTTATGCCGGGGACACTTGGGGTGCAGGGACACAGAGGAGCTGTCTGCCTTACATGCTGTTCTGGTGGGCGGCAGCATGGTGGTAAGCCTTTATCTAATGGGCATTACTGTAATCAGCTGCACACAATACGGGACACAGGGCACATAGCGGGGGACACACAGCGCTCTGCTTATGCCGGGGACACTTGGGGTGCAGGGACACAGAGGAGCTGTCTGCCTTACATGCTGTTCTGGTGGGCGGCAGCATGGTGGTAAGCCTTTATCTAATGGGCATTACCGTAATCAGCTGCACACAATACGGGACACAGTGCACATAGCGGGGAACACGCAGCCATTACTGCTCAGCCTAAATACATATATTGCAGTGGCTGGTAGACTCAGGGGCGGCACAATCACGTCAGTATCTGGTACGGCACATTATGCACGGGGAGGGGGACACACAGAGGTCTGCCATTGCCATCAATATATGTCATGGCTAACAACACAAGATGGGCCAACATCACTCCGCACATGGGGGGCACACAGAGGTCTGCCATGCATACTGCTCCGCTCTGGATGGAGAGGGGGGATCTTTCCTCGCACAGCCACAACTATACATGCATTTCTGTGCATTGTCTGCTGAATTGAAGCAAGTGAGTGTGCAGAATGTGGCACACATACCATTACATGTATAGATCTGCTTACAGTATACAGTAAGGCTCTGGTCACAGTGGGTGTTTGTAGCATAACAGCCGAGGTTTGCCACACTGCAATGCACCACCTATGTGATGCTCACAATGCAGCAGGTGTGTTGCAGTGTAATGGTGTCCACATAGATGTCCCCTGAATTTTATAGTCTCTGCTACCACTGAGGTGTAAAGCAGAAGAGACCCAAGCCTCAATGTACTGCAGTGACACCCAGATGCCCTGTGGCCAGTGCAATAGTCCACTCCTGGGCTGACAATGCTTTAGCTGTAACTGGCAAAGCACAACAATGCCTCTACTTTATGAGAAAACTAAGGAGCGCTAACCTTCCACAGAAGCTGCCGGTTAATTTCTACAGATGCACTATAGAAAGCGGTCTGACCAACTGCATGCCGGCCTGGTACAACAGCTGCACCAAGGCTGCCAGAGAAGCCCTGCAGCGAGCTGTGAAAACAGCAGAAGTCCTTATCTGCACTGAACTACCATCACTGGGAACTCTTGTGCAGTAAAACCCCCATTATCCGGCACTGACGGGGATTGGCAAATGCCGGATAAGTGTAGTTTCTGGTTGCTTGAGAGTCAATGTCAAAAATAGGCTTAGCTAAAAAAAACAGTACTATACCCCACACTATATACCAAACTCAGTATTAATGTTGAAATACAGTAATTTAAAACAAATTAAGACAAAAGACAGACTTAACTTAATGTAACAGAGGTTTATTACGGCAAAAAGAACTGTAAATTAGATTTATGCATCCTGCAAGATCAGAATTTTTTCTTCTGGATGCTGAGACTTCTGGATAACTGTATAAGACTCGCTACATGAGAAGGGCCAAAAACATTATCAAGGACAACACTCACCACAGAAACAACTTGTTTGAGCTCCTTCCATCCGGTATACGTTTGGATCAATGTGCATACACACATACTGAAAACCAGCCTTTTCCCATCTGCCATAAACTTGTTAATTATTTTAGGGAGGATTCAGAGTTTAACACTGTGTACACATTGGGCTTGATTCAGAAAAGGGTGCTAAGTGTTAGCACGCCAGTGAAAAACCACTTTGCATGTGCTAACATGCTTTGCACGTGCTAAGTAGTTAGCACATGTAAACTACTTAGCACATGTAAACTACTTAGCACCCTAGTTTTAAAAAAAAAAAATCAGTGTTTATTCAACAAAGAAAAGGAACATATGACAGAATATGCAGTGTAGCAGTGCGCCTCCTAACTTTTCCAACAGTAGCTTCAGCATCAATTATCACTGTGGAAGATGAGAGTTATTGTTAACAATAATATAATGATCGTCACATTATATATAGAGCTTAGATTGAATTTAAATTTCCAAATATTCTATCTTTTACAAGATCATAATTAGCAAGACCAGGGGTATCTAACCATGGAGCTTAGCACCCTAGTTAGCACGGTGCTAAGTAGTAGTTTGCATGTCCTAACTACGGTTCTAAGTAGTTTGCATGTGCTAACTACGGTGCTAAGTTTGCATGTGCTAACTACGGTGCTAAGTAGTTTGTATGTGCTAACTACTTAGCACCCTAGTTAGCACGCCCAAAGCCTTTAGGCGTGCTAACTAGGTTAGCACAGTTTACTGAATCGAGCCCATTGTGTAAATATTTGAAATATCTGGCATACTTGTAGAATTCCTCCATTTCAGCCTTTATGTTTTTTACTATCACTATGTGGTTTATTCTTTAGGCTTAAGTGTGCTCTATTAACTTAATAGGCACTTCTGTTTGATTGAACCAATAGGCTTCCTGTCACACGACAAATAGCCAATTGGGCCAATCAAAGTGCTGGGATGTCATCCTGTGAAGCCAGGGGCTCAGGGCGGGTTCAGTGGTGCGCCCGTTAAGCTAATGGAGCACGCGTAAGTTAGCA
Source organism: Hyperolius riggenbachi (assembly GCF_040937935.1). Classification (NCBI taxonomy): domain Eukaryota; kingdom Metazoa; phylum Chordata; class Amphibia; order Anura; family Hyperoliidae; genus Hyperolius; species Hyperolius riggenbachi. The sequence continues at coordinate 275,429,897 of NC_090655.1, forward strand.
CTACCGCAGTATAGAGTGCGCTGGAGATTTTTACCTCGTGCTCCTGTCCCTAGCGGTATGCACAGATATATCCGTCCATAAAAACATGCTGTGAACAGTATAAACGTGCATACACATCAATACTCTCCTGCACTGTATACTAGACCCTCGCAGTACTGACACGCATACACATCAATACTCTCCTGCACTGTATACTAGACCCTTACTTGACACATTTTGGCAAGTTACAGGGGAAAAAAAGGTTTTAAAAATAAATTTTATCACTTTTTGAACAGAAATCCTGGGAAAATTGAACGCCAGGGAGGTTAACCTGCTGAGCGTTCTGGACGAGCTCAGCTCGTCCAACACCGCCAGAGGCTGCCGCTCAGGCCCTGCTGGGCTGATTTTCGTCAAATAAAAAGCAGCACACGCAGCCGGCACTTTGCCAGCCGCGTGTGCTGCCTGATCGCCGCCGCTCTGCGGCGATCCACCGCGAGCAGCGGCGAAAGAGGGTCCCCCCAGCCGCCTGAGCCCAGCGTAGCCGGAACAAAAAGTTCCGGCCAGCGCTAAGCGCTGGATCGGAGGCGGCTGACGTCAGGACGTCGGCTGACGTCGATGACGTCACTCCGCTCGTCGCTATGGCGACGATCTAAGCAAAACAAGGAAGGCCGCTCATTGCGGCCTTCCTTGTTTATTCTGGGCGCCGGAGGCGATCGGAAGAACGCCTCCGGAGCGCCCTCTAGTGGGCTTTCATGCAGCCAACTTTCAGTTGGCTGCATGAAATAGTTTTTTTTTAATTTAAAAAAAACCCTCCCGCAGCCACCCTGGCGATTTAATCAGAACGCCAGGGTGGTTAAAGAGAAACCGTAACCAAGAACTGAACTTCATCCCAATCAGTAGCTGATACCCCCCTTTTACATGAGAAATCTATTCCTTTTCACAAACTGATCATCAGGGGGCTTTGTATGGCTGATATTGTGGTGAATCCTCTCCCACAGGAAACTGTGAGGACTATTGTCCTGACAGTTTCCTGTCTGTGAATCTCGTTGCTCTGTGGGAAATAACAGATGTTTCCAATTGCCAAAAAAGCAAGCAGCTTCTCCTTCCAGTGACATCACCTGCCGGCAGTAAAGATGTTGCCATGTGATAATTGTCAGTATGTAATTCAGGGAGAGGAAAGATTTTACAACGGGCAAACACTGACTAAATCATTTATACATAATTATTGTAAAAACGAGGCACTTTTTTTTCTACATTATGTTCACTGGAGTTCCTCTTTAAGCTGCATTGGCAACTGATAATCAGACATTGGCAGACAAAAACAAGAAGAAAAGTCAAATAATGTAGGTGGAAAACATTTACAGCATGAGGGTAATAATACACCTGGGCAGGCGATATTGCACTACAGAGGTGCTAGGAGGGTGCTGCACCCCTGCGGTGTTTGGAGGACCGGAGCGGGCGCAGGGGAGTCTCCGCTGTCTGAGGGGTAAGATTACCACAGAAGGGTGGGCTCAGCAGGGGAGGAATAGAGTTCAGCAGGAGGGCGGGCTCAGCAGGAGAGGACTAGCGTTCAGGAGGGCAGGCTCAGCAGGGGAGGGCTAGAGTTCTGCAAGAGGGTGAGCTCAGCAGGGGAAGTCTCTGCTGTCTGAGGGGTAGGGTTACCGCAGGAGGGCAGGCTCAGCAGGGGAGGGATAGAGTTCAGCAGGAGGGCGGGCTCAGCAGGGGACAGATAGAATTCTGTAGGAGGGAGTGCTCAGCAAGGGAGGTCTACAGTTCAGCAGGAAGGCGGGCTCAGCAGGGGAGAGATAGAGTGAAGCAGGAGGGTGGGCTCAGCACGGGATGGATAGAGTTCAGCAGGAGGAACGCCTATGGGAAGACAATGCTCCTAATGCCTGTTTTTTCTAGAGGAGATGGTCCTATAAAGGCGGCCCGATGGGAGGAGTTCAAAGAAGCGGTTGCCTGGGTGGGAGGTGTCTCGCGAGATCTTGGTGGCGCTAAACCTCATTCTCGCCGTGTGGAGATCGAGAGGCGGCAGGGATGATCCAATGATCTTTTCCACAGCGCTAATCACTCTTTGGAGTTTGTACCTGTCGCTGGTAGAGATGGCCCAAACTGTTCGCCGGTGGACAGTTCCTGGTGAACTTGGGCTGTTGACTGTAAAACAGAGAAACAGAGAGAGGGAAATCTCCCGTCCTCAGTTCAGTCTGGATGAATGGGAGCTTCTAATATCCCCACATCTGCAGCTCACAGCAGGTAAATAACAATGTTATATAGAACTTTCCTGGAGACTCACATTCTTATTTTCACTTTAAGGGGTTGTATCCTGCCTCTGTATTATGCACAGCAGCAAAATCAGTGTAATTTAAAATCTGGTTTATTCAGTTCCCAGCAAAAACAAATAATGATAATTTCAGCACTCATATGTTATCAGGAGTGTTTGTTCAACCAGATAAAAGTGTTTTGGCTTTTATTTACTCTTCAGGAGAGCCATGGCTGCATATGACTGCAGATCCTGCCTCATTTGTATAGATAAAGCACCTGGTTTATTAACCTTTACATTGTAAAATAAAAGAAAGTTCTAACTAGGCTCAGTACTATATATACCCATATTTATCTCATCATGTCACTTCAGTTATAAACCAATGCACTGAGTAGCATGGAAAAATGCTCTGCATTCTGTGTAAATATGGTAAAAAAAAAAAAGAATAAAAAAACAAAACAATGCATCAGAATATTTGTAGCCAACACATTTTCCACACTCAACACAAGTGTCTGATAAGCTGTGACTTATGCCAAAAACATTTCCCACACTCAGCACATGAATAGGGCTTCTCACCAGTGTGAGATCTCTCATGGCCAAGAAGGTGTGATTTCTGTGCAAAACATTTCCCACACTCAGCACATGAATAGGGCTTCTCTCCAGTGTGAGATCTCTCATGCCTGACAAGGTCTGATTTCTGTGCAAAACATTTCCCACACTCAGCACATGAATAGGGCTTCTCACCAGTGTGAGATCTCTCATGTCTGACAAGGTCTGATTTCTGTGCAAAACATTTCCCACACTCAGCACATGAATACGGCTCCTCACCACTATGTAACCTCTCATGTGTGACAAGAGATGATTTATGAGCAAAACATTTCCCACACTCAGCACATGAATAGGGCTTCTCACCAGTGTGCAATATCTCATGGCTAATAAGGTGTGATTTCCTAACAAAACATTTCCCACACTCCGCACAGGAAAAAGGCTTCTCACCAGTGTGATATCTGTCATGCATGACAAGGTGTGATTTCCAAACAAAACATTTCCCACACTCAGCACAGGAAAAAGGCTTCTCACCAGTGTGATATCTGTCATGCATGACAAGGTGTGATTTCTGTGCAAAACATTTCCCACACTCAGCACATGAATAGGGCTTCTCACCAGTGTGAGATTTCTCATGTGCGACAAGATTTGATGTCTGAGTAAAACATTTCCCACACTCGGCACAAGAATAGGGCTTCTCACCAGTGTGATATCTGTCATGCCTGACAAGGTCTGATTTCTGTGCAAAACATTTCCCACACTCAGCACATGAATAAGGCTTCTCACCAGTATGATATCTCTCATGCCTGACAAGAAATGATTTACTAACAAAACATTTCCCACACTCAGCACATGAATAGGGCATCTTACCAGTGTGAGATCTCTCATGACTGACAAGATTTGATCTCCTCACAAAACATTTCCTACACTCAGCACATGAATATGGCTTCTCACCAGTGTGAGATCTCTCATGTCTGACAAGAGCTGATTTCCAAACAAAACATTTCATACACATTGAACAGGAATAAGACCCTCCAGCAGGGGGAGAGCTGTGCTGGGTATGAGACCCCTCAGGGTTAGACAGGTGAGGTGAGTCTGGGGGAATATTTGGGGTAACCAGGACATCTGCAGGAGACTCTTGTCCAGTGACATCACCATCCGTTGTACAGTCTGTGGATACAGAGAGACGAGTCTCTGAGAGGTTCCTGATGCCGGGACTCCGCCCTGCAAATAGAGAAACATCATCACTACCTGTTAGAGAATTCTGAGGGGAGGAACAATTATCATTAGGGATGAAAGGAAAGAGGATGGTCGCCACTGCTGTATAACTTCCTTTATTTGGCAATGTGCAGACAAGTAGGCTGTGTGTTACATCATCCCCTCACAGTCCATAAGAAGAGACTAAACACGTACCGGTGCGGGGGTGGGTAATGGTGGGTGCTGGTTGCTGGGAGCCTGACGGCAGTTTCACACACAAGCGCTTCTTCGGAGGCTATGACAAGGGGGCGGGGCTATATCTGCTCTAGTTGGAGAAAGTGCGTTACTGTAATAGTAACCTGCAATCCAAGATTACAGTGTGGGGAGGTCAGGGAGAGCGAGGCCAAACAACACGGCCGCTATTCCTAATGGAATTACAAGTCCTGCTGCAGCAGCTGATTATACAAGCCACTAACATAATATCCCATGCTGAATATAGGTCAGGCCATGCAGAGCAGAGAATCTGGCTGACCTCGTCCTCATATACAACAAGGACTGCCTGATTAGGGGAAGCTGGGGTTAGGAAGGTTTAAAAGTTAGCTTAATATTTCCTCTGTGCACGCTACACGCACTAGTGGCAACATAGCGTGCGTTACTTAGCAACGGCCGCTGCCTTGATTTGCTGCGCGGTAGTGATGTATTGCTCCTGCAATACTTCAATAAATTGGCCGCTACGTAGCGTGCACAGAGAAAGTACTAAGTCACGTGACGTAGCGTGCATAGAGGAAATAAGTAGCGCTGCTCTATTAGCGCTCATAACATTAGTTTAGTCACGCTATTTGGCGTCACTATACTTAGTGAAGTTTGTGTTTTATAGCATGTACTGTAATTAGTAACTGTTGAATTGAAGTAAAATAGGAGAGAGTCAGGAATAGATACGGCACCTATTCTGCTGAACTTCTGAGACACAATCTCCTCCCCAGTTCTCCTTGAATGTCGCTGTTGCCCATCCTCTAATGGCCAATCTCCCTGTTTCTAATAAATTAAAATAAAGGTTACTTTTTACATCACTTTTAAACCTTCCTAACCCCGGCTTCCCCTAATAGCCAACAGCGCTATAGTTAGTGAATCAACCCCAATGGCCACAGTTCATTAAGATCATTCTGGTGTTAACAATGCAAATGAAAACGTCACCAACACATCAATCTGTATTTCAAAGAGACTCTGATGCAAATAAAATTTGCCATTATTACCTTGTATTCCGCTTCTTAAGACTCAGAGGTAAACCACCGCATCCCTGCCGCAAAACCAGGGGTTTAGACCCCCCAAATCACTGGGCAAACATTCAGCTGCAGCTCTGCCTCTCCTGACATCAATCGCCGTGTGGATCTCTGCCTCTCCCCGCCCCTCTCTGTGAAAGAAGAGTGAGAGGGGCGGGGATTGACAGCAGTAGAGGCAGAGCTGCAGATGAAAGCTCTGCCTCTTTCAAGAAACGCTGCCAGGATTGCCCCCCCGGAGATTATGGGGGTCTAAAGAGTCTCTTTAAAGGGAACCTAAACTGAGAGGGATATGGGTGTTTCATTTTAAAAAATACCAGTTGCCTGGCAGTCCTGATGATCTCTTTAGCTGCAGCAGTGGCTGAATCACTGACCTGAAACAAGCATGCAGCTAATCCAGTCTGACTTCAGTCAGAGCACCTGATCTGCATGCTTGTTGAGGGGCTGTGGCGAAAAGTATTAGAGACACAGGATCAGCAAGAGAATCAGGCAACTGGTATTATTTTAAAAAGGAAAAATCCACATCCTTCTCAGTTTAGGTTCCCTTTAAGTGTTAATTCACTAAAGAAGCCTGCCTTATTAACATGTAGTGATGAGCTTTCACAGTGAAAATGCTCTCTTATCACTCCAGTCCTTAAAGGCGCGTACACACGCCGTATTTTTACAAGCGACGGGACCGTCAGACCCTCCCGCGGAGCAGTCGTTCTACCGACAGTAGCTTGTGTGTACAAGCTGTCTGCAGACTGATAAGACGCCGTGCAGATCAGTCAAAAACAGTCTTATCAGTCTGCCGACAGCTCGTCCACACACGTGCTACTGTCGGCAGAACGACTGCTCTGCGGGAGGGTCTGATGGACCCGTCGCTTTTAAAAATATGGCATGAGTGAGTACGCGCCTTTAGTTTTCACCTTTGTAGTTATTTTTACATGCAGTAGGTAGGTAGGGGAGGAGCACACCCAGGAAAGATGTAGCTCCACCCCCTTCTGCCAGGACTATTACAGCAAGGCTTGATAGGACAGAAAGGGAGGGAGAGAGAGAGGCTGTGCAGCTAGGTCTGTGTGTGTGTGTGTGTGTGTGTGTGTGTGTGTGTGTGTGTGTGTGTGTGTGTGTGTTTCTGTGTGTGTGTGTGTTTCTGTGTGTGTGTGTGTTTCTGTGTGTGTGTGTGTGTGTGTGTGTTGTGTTTCTGTGTGTGTGTGTTTCTGTGTGTGTGTGTGTGTGTGTGTGTGTGTGTGTGTGTGTGTGTGTGTGTGTGTGTGTGTGTGTGTGTGTGTGTGTGTCTGTGTGTGTCTGTGTGTTTCTGTGTGTGTCTGTGTGTGTGTGTCTGTGTGTGTGTGTTTCTGTGTGTGTGTGTGTGTGTGTGTGTGTGTGTGTGTGTGTTTCTGTGTGTGTTTCTGTGTGTGTGTGTGTGTGTGTGTGTGTGTGTGTGTGTGTGTGTGTGTGTCTGTGTGTGTCTGTGTGTTTCTGTGTGTGTCTGTGTGTGTCTGTGTGTGTGTGTCTGTGTGTGTGTGTTTCTGTGTGTGTGTGTGTGTGTGTGTGTGTGTGTGTGTTTCTGTGTGTGTTTCTGTGTGTGTGTGTGTGTGTGTGTGTGTGTGTGTGTGTGTGTGTGTGTGTGTGTTTCTGTGTGTGTGTGTTTCTGTGTGTGTGTGTATATATGTATATATATATATTTGGTGTCTCTCACTCCCTCACTGTCTATGATGCTGAGCACGTTCATTCAGATTCCTTGGTCGCCCATGGCTAGGCCTATTCGGAGTGGAACCTGTCCTGATAAACCTCTGTATGGTCTTGGCCACCATGCTGCAGCTCAGTGTCAGGGTGTTGGCAATATTCTTATAGCCTAGGCCATATTTATGTGGAACAACATTACTTTTTTCAGCTCCTCAGAGAGTTCTCTGCCATGAGGAGCCATGCTGAGCTTCCAGTGACCAGTATGAGGGAGTGTGAGAGCGATAACACCAAATGTACCACACCTGCTCCCCATTCACACCTGAGACCTTGTAACATTAACCAGTCACATGACCTCAGGGAGGGAAAGGGCCTGAACCAATTCCCTTCCTCTTCTAACTTCTCTCCTAGGACATCATTTTCCATCTTCTGCTTAAAATAACTTCTCAACACTCTGCAAATGAAAAAGTACTGTAAAATTATTTTTATCTAGCTGATTGCCCGGCGTTGCCCGGGTATGTATTTAGCTGGTGTTGACTGCGCCCACTTTTTCTAACCCGAACACACAATTACTGAATGACCAAGTTTGTGAGCTTTGCAGTCTTTGGCATCAAAAATGTGCATTGAAATGAAACAAATCTGATTGGCTGTTTGTGGCTCCACCCCTTTTCTGAATTTGAACCCCAGTAACCTAATGACCAACTGGACCAGGTTTGAGGCTTGTGCCATTAACAGTGCAGGAATGGCAGCAATTAAATATTCACCTTAAAAATAAATAGGTGAATTTTGATTGGCTTTTTTAGGCTCCACCCACTTTTCTGAATATAAATCCCAGTGACCAACTGTGCAAAGTTTGAGAAGCCTGCCATTAACAGTGTAAGACTGGCTGCAGTTTACATTTTCCCAGGGAAATTTGTATTTGTCTCCGCCCACTTTTTGGTTATGGGGATAAAAAGTATCCAATATGTTATACCAGGTGATGTACTGTGTGGGGGACAAATTTCATTCAAATCCGATCAGCCAGTTTTGTGTGATCGAGTAACAAATATCCAGACTTTCACATTTATAATCTTAGTAAGATTTTGTTTGTTGCCTGCAGGTGGCTTAAAAGGCCATTTATTGATAAGATATGAAAATATCACCAAGGAGAAAACTTAGGGAAAAGGTGAATTGGAATTGGGCCCTGAAATGTCTAATTGAGTAGAATTTTGACATTTGTCACTTAGGGGTGTCCTCACTTTTGTTGCCAGCGGATTAGACATTAATGGCTGTGTGTTGAGTTATGTTGGTGGGACAGCAAATTTACACCGTTATACAAGCTGCACACTGACTGCTTTACATTGTATCAAAGGGGTAGATTCATGAAATTCTGGTAATATTACCGCACATACTGAGAGGAGGATGATTTATACTGTGCCCAGCAGGGACATATCTGTTAGTCAGTGTAATAAGGCTATTGAATATCTATTTATCACTCACCAATTCCCATCTCTGCAATAATGTCTTCCTCCTTAGATGCTCTCATCACGCCCCCCTCCTCCACAGACTGCTGATCACTCCTCACATACGTCTCTTCTTCTTCCTCTTTAATTGTCCCCATCATGTCACCCTCCTCCATAGACCGCTGATCACTCCTCACATACGCCTCTTCTTCTTCCTCTTTACTTGTCCCCATCATGTCACCCCCCTCCATAGACTGCTGATCACTCCTCACATATGTCTCTTCTTCTTCCTCTTTACTTGTCCCCATCATGTCACCCTCCTCCATAGACTGCTGATCACTCCTCACGTATGTCTCTTCTTTAACCACAGCACTTACATGTATCAGTTCTCCACCCTAATCACACAAAATAAGAAGCACTTTATAATGTGAACACAGGTAACAGCATAGACAACAGGAAACAATGTCACATAGTTTGTGGTCTCTGATGACACTCAGTTCCAACTACCTGATAATGGTGGGGGGTGGTGGGAACTTCCTTTAGACAATCCCAGGAATAAAGAGGACCTGTACATCTCTCCGGTGCGTTTCCATTACTGGATCCATCTGTAGGAAACACACACAGTGACTGAATACTATGGGCTCAATTAACTAATTGTTACCACATTGAAAAGTAAATATTACAGACTAATGAGGTAAATTACCTAAATTCACTAAGATTAGAGCGTTCGGCAGAACAAATAAAATGTTGGGTATTTTTAAGATCTAGCTGGATTTGTCAATAACTAGAAATCAACATGTAGGGAGAAAGCCAATAGGAAGAGCCACCTTGTCCTGCTACTCACCTCATTTGATCAGATGCACAGCCGGGCAGGACATAAAAAAATACACAAAATACAACAGCAGAAGACATTTACAGAGGCTTCCCTGTATCCCTTTAGACATGCAGATCTATATACTGGTACACAGAAGAGGGCCCTTTAGTGGCATGCATACACATCTAAAGGGATGCAGGAAGCCCTTTACTCTCTAGTAAGCTGTCACACAGGAATGGGTTATGCAGACACTTGTAGGAGAGAACCTCAGCTTGCTGCAGAGACCTCCTCCACAGCTGGGAGACTTCTGCATTACCGAGCAGGTCTTACTGAACTGAAGCAACATTTCTCAGTAAATTACCTATTACCGCATGGGTGACAATCTTAGTGCACTTGGGGGAAAAAAAAATCTACAATACAGAATGCGTTATTTGCCCAACCTCTCTCTTTTTTTTTTTTTTTTTTTTTGCTAATCAGCCCTTAGTGAATTGAGGTCATTGCCTGTTTGTGTTTATCAGATGAGGGGGATCTAGGAGGACCCCAAGCACTGCTTTCTCCATTACACGAAATTAAAATTCTCCTCTTACCCGGTGATGTGAGGGGCGGCTGATTCTCCATCATGGTGTCCTTGTAGAGGTCCTGGTGTCCTTCTATATACTGCCACTCCTCCATGGAGAAATAGACGGTGACATCCTGACATCTCATAGGAACCTGACACACACAATAATACAGTCACCACCCAGACACCCCCCTTGCTGTTACTGGATAATGTCCCATAATTCCCAGCACTGCTCACCTCTCCTGTCAGCAGCTCCATCATCTTCCTGGTAATTTCCAGAATCTTCTTCTTCTTGTATCCCTCAGATATCAGGGAGTGAGGTGGGGGCACCGTGATGGTCACATGATCACCAGACTTCACTGGAGGAAATTTCTGTATGGAAAGACCAACACTAACGTCACATGATTTCCCAGAATCCTCCTCACCTCTCTGGTCAGGTGTGTTTTATGAATAGAAATAAGAGTTATATCATGTGACCTCCCAGAATTCTCCTCACCTCTCTAGACAGCAGACAGATGATCTCTAGGGCGAGGTTGAATATCCTCTGGGTCATGTGACTCTGGTCCTCGTCCATCCTCAGTGATGCGGTCATGTGATCTATACAGGATGCTGCTGCCTTTAGATAAATAATAAGGGAAGGATAATCTAGGTTATACGGCTATCAGTTGTTACAAAACTGAACAGAGAAACTGAGATTGATCACAGTTTGAAGCAACACAGACACTGAGGCAAGGAAGTACTGTGCAAAATGTTTATTGACAAATCGTGCTTCAGACAATATAATGCAAATTCCATGCAATTGCATACACAACAAAAAATCAGGAATGCAAAGACAAATATACACAATGATGCAATCACCACATGCATATACGCCACACAAGCAAAGTGCAAATCCCCCAAATCCTATCTATATATCTACCTAAATATATACAGGATATATACACATATACACAGGACAAATATATACAATATATACACCAATCGCAGTACAAGGAGGAAAGCACAAAATCACGGTCAGAACAAAGCATAAGTCGGCAACAATCAAGCAATAACGGTACAAAAGGAGCAGGCAGTAAACGAGGTCAGACAGAATCTAGGTTCAGTAACAGGGTAACAGATACAGGAATACAGAATACCAGAGAACCAGGGTTGTCCAGATACTCCAGCTAGCGAGCACAAAGTTCTGGCACAAGTTACTTCTTGCAAGGCCTTTATATAAAGAGGACACACCTGCTGCATGATTGAAATGCATAGTCAGTATAGAGCAGCCCTTGTAGTGGCAGAGCTGTTTGCAGACTGAATAGAGCCACCTAATGGTGGAGCAGTAAAAGTCCCTGGCAAGCTAAGTCCCAGAGCCACCTGCTGGTGGAATAATGAAAGTCCATAAAAGTTCAAGTCAATGCTGCCACCAGCAGGCAGAAAGTCGCAGAACAGAATTCCTGACATCAGTGGTGAAACTGCCAATAAAGGATCCCCCTCCCCCCAGCACTCCCCATTGCTGTCACTTGTGGGTGGTGGGGCCATGCAGAGTATTGCAGGAAAGCATAATAAGCTGGTTTATAGCTACCTGTGCACTATACTCACAGCATGCTGCAGTCCTGTCCTCCCTCTGCCTCCTCTAGAGCTGGCCTTCTCTCCTCACATCCCCCTCCCACTGTTACCATTCATGTGATGTTACAGCAGTGCTGCTAGTGGTAGATTGATGAGGATATGAGGAGAGGCAGAGACTGAGGCTAATGGGAGCAGAGGACTGGAGCACACTGTGACAGCTAGCTATAAACCAATGTAAAACCTTCCTGTGTAGGAGAAGGAGAGAGAGGAGAAGAGACCGGCACTGCAGTCAGCTATTTATTCCATAATGTGACAGATGACAGTAAGAAACACATAACCAGTGTAAAAGATGCGGCATATCAGTCAGTGAAGCAGTGTGGGTAGCGGTGGGTGCTGGGCACTGTTAGCCTTACAGCCGTTTTGCGCGGATGTGCGCTTCTACGGAGGCTCAGAGCTCCGTAGAAGCGCACATCAGCGCGAAATGGCCGTAAGGCTAACAGTGCCCAGCACCCAAAGCTACCCACACTGCTTCACTGACTAATATGCCGCATCTTTTACACTGGTTATGTGTTTCTTACTGTCATCTGTCACATTATGGAATAAATAGCTGACTGCAGTGCCGGTCTCCTTTCCTCTCTCTCCTTCTCCTGCACAGTATTGCTTTACCTTTTGACCAGAGCACGCAATCGCAGCCATATTGTATGAGGCACAGTGGGCCCTGCCAGCTCCCAGCTCAAGCATCCAATTATTTGCTGCAGTGCCAACCGTTAAACTTCTCCATACTATAAATCCTTCCTGTTACTGCTCTACATGGAGGTGCGGGAATGAGCAATACTGGAGTGTGGGCATGGCTATACTGGGGAAGAAATGGTAGAACTGGGGTGGGGACATTACATACTGGAGGATAATGGCAATGCTGGGGGACACAGGGGGGAGATGGCTATACTGGGGGAGAAATTACATTACTGGGGTGGGGGGACATTACATACTGGAGGATAATGGCAATGCTGGGGGACACAGGGGGGAGATGGCTATACTGGGGGAGAAATGGCATTACTGGGGTGGGGACAGTACATACTGGAGGATAATGGCAATGCTGGGAGACACAGGGGGACATGGCTATACTGGGAAAGAAATGGCATTACTGGGGTGGGGGACATTACATACTGGAGGATAATGGCAATGCTGGGAGACACAGGTGGACATGGCTATACTGGGAAAGAAATGGCATTACCTGGGTGGGGGACATTACATACTGGAGGATAATGGCAATGCTGGGGGACACAGGGGGGAGATGGCTATACTGGGGGAGAAATGGCATTACTGGGGTGGGGGGACATTACATACTGGAGTACTGGAGAATGGGGGGACATTACATACTGGAGGATAATGGCAATGCTGGGAGACACAGGGGGACATGGCTATACTGGGAAAGAAATGGCATTACTGGGGTGGGGGACATTACATACTGGAGGATAATGGCAATGCTGGGGGACACAGGGGGGAGATGGCTATACTGGGGGAGAAATGGCATTACTGGGGTGGGGGGACATTACATACTGGAGGATAATGGCAATGCTGGGGGACACAGGGGGGACATGGCTATACTGGGGGAGAAATGGCATTACTGGGGTGGGGGACATTACATACTGGAGGATAATGGCAATGCTGGGGGACACAGGGGGGAGATGGCTGTACTGGGGGAGAAATGGCATTACTGGGATGGGGGACATTACATACTGGAGGATAATGGCAATGCTGGGGGACACAGGCGGGAGATGGCTATACTGGGGGAGAAATGGCATTACTGGGGTGAGGGACATTACATACTGGGGGATAATGGCAATGCTGGGGGACACAGGGGGGAGATGGCTATACCGGGAAAGAAATGGAATTATTGGGGTGGGGAATTGCTCAACCGCAGCATAAATTGAAAACACTAGTAAGTTGCCCAGTCAGCACCCGGGCCCTGAAAAGGTGCAGGAAACATACATAAAATCAAGAACAACCGAGTCTTGATCTGGATATAAAAGCTCACATTATTATTGTATCACAGTATAAAAGCAGAATGTTTCGGCACACAGGCCTTTGTGAAGTGCATGAAGGAACTGAAGTGAGAGGGATATGGAGGCTGCCATATTTATTTCCTGTTACACAATACCAGTTGCCTGGCATCCTGCTGACCCTCTGCCTCTAATACTTTTAGCCCCAGACACTGAACAAGCAGCAGCAGATCAGGTGTTTCTGGCATTATAGTCAGAATCTGCAGCTAAATAGATCAGCAGGGCTGCCAGGCAACTGGTATTGCTTAACAGGAAATAAATATGGCAGCCCCCATATTCTTCTCACTAAAAGTGGTCCTTTAAAGAGACTCCGTAACAAAAATTGCATCCTGTTTTTTATCATCCTACAAGTTCCAAAAGCTATTCTAATGTGTTCTGGCTTACTGCAGCACGTTCTACTATCACCATCTCTGTAATAAGTCAACTTATCTCTCTCTTGTCAGACTTGTCAGCCTGTGTCTGGAAGGCTGCCAAGTTCTTCAGTGTTGTGGTTCTGCTATGAACTCCCCTTCCAGGCCCCTCTATGCACACTGCCTGTGTGTTATTTAGGATTAGAGCAGCTTCTTTCTTCTCTCTTATCTTTTACAAGCTGGATAAATCGTCCTCTGAGCTGGCTGGGCTTTCACATACTGAAGAATTACAGACACAGGCAAAGCTGTTTGCAGGAAGAAACGAGCAGCCTGAAACTTCAGTGCATGAGAGATGCAGGGGGAAAGAAACACACAAATGATCTCTTGAGATTCAAAAGGAATGCTGTATACAGCCTGCTTGTGTATGGATGTATTCTCTATGTGTGGACATACTGTACATCAACCTACTTCCTGTTTTGGTGGCCATTTTGTTTGTTTATAAACAAACTTTTTAAAACTGTTTTTAACCACTTTTAATGCGGTGGGGAGCAGCGAAATTGTGTCAGAGGGTAATAGGAGATGTCCCCTAATGCACTGGTATGTTTACTTTTGTGCGATTTTAACAATACAGATTCTCTTTAAAGAAAAACATTTATTTGTTACACCTGATACAAATCATGCAATAAATCTGCATTGTGCCAACTTCCTGCTTTCACGGGAGCAGACATATTGATAACATCCTGTGTTTACAAATTAGCTGCTCTGCCGTGCAGAGAAGATTCCTGAGCTGACACCGCTGAGAGATCAAATTACATCTTGTGATTAGTCACAGATGAGGGGGAGTTAGACAGGCTAAACTCTCTTAATACATACAGGGTGCATTTCTCTCGGTTTTCCTCCTGTCCTGTGCAAGAGTTCAGGTCCACATTAAATGAAATCTGCACTAGGAGCAGCGGCTGGATAGTGTACTGGATACAGGAAACAGAAGGATCGGACCAGCACCATATAGGTTACATCATTCATTTACATAAATAGGATAGAGAGTGTGCTGGGGTAACACAAATAGCACAACACAAGAGAAAGTACCCTGTATAGCTCCACACTGACCGGAACAATAAATAAACAAAAAACTATTATCAAATTACAATCCAATCCAATTAAAAGCAATGAAAAAAAAATCAGGAAAGGTGAAATGAGTGGTGTCCTAAATCAATAATCAAAATACAAAATCACAGGTCCTCCTCATCCAAAGTGTTATATATGCAATGTAAACAAATCACACGTTATAAACATCAATTTTAAAAAAAATCAATATTGCTCTAAAAAATGACAAATGAAAATATGTGAGAGAGAAAATCCAGCAAAAATGATCAGCAAATCAGGTGAACAAGTGTCACAAGCCGCCCCAGAAGGGGTAAATAGCAATAATGTTAGATAAAGATAAACATCTATAATGTAAAGTGCAATAGCAGCAATAAAGAATAAAAAGTAAAGTGCTCACGTGTAATCAGGGCTGAGGAGTCGGTACAAAAATCTTCCGACTCCTCAGGTTAGGATTCCACCGACTCCGACTCCTCTAATTTGCATATTACAATCTTGTTGATTGAAAGTATGTAACATAAAATGTAACTTTAAGGGCTCATTTCCACTATTGCGGTGCAGAATCGCCTGGATTCCACCGCTGATGAAATCGCACGCGGATGCGATTCCCCATGCTTTTTTTGCCGCGAATTCGCATAGGTGAGGGTATATGCGATTTTAACCATGTCACTGTCTGTGTGAATTGACATTGGTACCTATGCGAATTCGCATGCAAATTCGCGGCAAAAAACGCATAGGGAAACCGCATGCGAATTCCCTATTAAATACATTGCATGAGATTCGCATGCATTCCACTTGCAGGCGAATTCTGCGGCTCTTTTGTGCGTTTTTTCACCGCTGAAAAAAACGCACCTCAACAACGCTACAGTGGAAACAGGTCCATCCACTTGTATTACATGTGCAATTCCGCATGCGTTGAACGCATGCGGATTCGCAATAGTGGAAATGAGCCCTTAACTGCCAACGCTTAGGAATTTTAAAAGACAACTGAACTGAGAGCGATATGGAGGTTGACATATTTATTCCCTTTTAAACAATACCAGTTACCTGGCTATCCAGGTGATCTTCTGCCTCTAATACTTTTAGTCATAGACTTAGGCCTCGTTCACATCATACGCGCTGTCGTGCGCATTTGGAAGCACGTATGGCGTGGTAACATGCAAGAACAGCAGAAGGGTATAGACAGCCATTCTGTCATTCACATTAAATGCTCTGCGCAGCATTACGATGCACTATGATGCACTTGTGTACTGCTGCATGCATTCTGCCCGCAACCGCAGAGCTGACTCATTCACTGTCAATGAATGGGTTCAGCAGTGCAGCGGGTTGCAGCGCAGATGGGGTGCGATTGTACGCGTTGCATTCCGATGGCACAACCATTTGCGCCGCATAGATGTGAATGAGGCCTAAAACTAGTCCTTGGTAAGAGTACTTGTAGAAGGTACAGACAGGAACAAAGAACATCTTTCAGGCCCTAGGCAATGTAAGTGTGGGTACATGTAAGAGTGATGTGCAGGTACTCTGCAGGGGAATGAGGAGATTCTTTCTCTATTACACATTCTTCATGTACAATCTGAACATGGATCAGGCCCTAGGCAATGTGACTGTGGGTACAGGTAAGAGTGATGTGCAGGTACTCTGCAGGAGAATGAGGGTATTCTTCCTCTATTACACATTCTTCATGCACAATCTGAGCATGGATCAGGCCCTAGGCAATGTAACTGTGGGTACATGTAAGGGTGATGTGCAGGTACTCTGCAGGGGAATGAGGAGATTCTTCCTCCATTACACATTCTTCATGCACAATCTGAACCAGGATTATGGGTGATAGACAACACCTCTGTGGTCAATGTGCACAACATTCTCAGTGGATTCCCTGCAGATCTGTGGGGAGTGCATATGGAGGAGTATAGTACTATTGTGTAACAAAAAGTGAACCTGAGACAGATGAAAGTTTTATACATACCTGGGGCTTCCTTCACCCTCTTCAGGCTAATCAATACCTGGCTGTCCTCCTCCGCCACCTGGATCTTCTGCTATGGGTCCATGTACTTGAGCCAGTCAGAAGCAGTGCGCATGCACACACTTCGCCACCAGGAACGTACTACATCTGCTCAGCACTACTGTGCAGATGCAGAATGATCCTGGCAGGGGAAGCAGCACGCGGCTGGACTGCGCTGACTGGCTGAATTACCGGGACTCATAGCAGAAGATCCAGGTGGCAGAGGAGGACAGTGAGGGACTGATTAGCCTGCAGGGGGCTGGAGGAAGCCCCAGGTATGTATAAAACTTTCCCTTTCATCCGTCTCAGGTACCCTTTAATTCGTAGTCACCAATCCAAATTTTAACAACATATCAAATAATTTGATTTCATGAGCAAAAGGAGTGCATACATTTGCATAAACCAGCATCACAATTATTTCCATCTCATTGACCATCTCTATTAGTGACACGGCTACACATCAGGCTTTATACTTACAGCATAGATGTTATTTAGTATATATAAGAGATTCCTGTGTACACATCATATATACAGTCACAATCTGATATGTATATCTGACTTTAAAAATATGGAGACTGCTTTATTGTAGCAGCACAAGTAACTATGTTTGATTGGTTTATTTCATTTTTGTGGGCTAAGCACAGTTATTACTGTATATCAGAATCAGAATCAATTTATTTTCGCCAAGTAAGTTTGCACCTACAAGGAATTTGTCTTGGCAGTTGCTTAACAACACAAACAAAAACAATACAAGGACAGACAGTGTGAATATTACAAGTTAAGGACATTAAGGACAATATATAGAATTTATGAGGACTATTATCTGAGAAATAGAAAATTTTATCATATTTTCTATTTTAATTACAGTTTAAATTCATTAGGAGTCGGAGTTGGTGTATTTTTTTCCCGACTCCAGGTACCCAAAAACTGCCCCGACTCCGACTCCACAGCCCTGCGTGTAATAGAATAGATGAGGGGGGCACCAACCACAAAGCCTTAAAGAGGAGCTGTTAGGTATAAGGTCTCAGAGAAAATAAACACATATATCAGTAGCTAAAGATTGGCTGTACTTACATTACATATGCATTTCACTGTCCACTGTACTTCACAGAATTTTTATATAGTATTTGCAGAGATTGATGCTCCTGACAGCTCATGGCAGGCTCCATGTTTTTCTGTCAAATGTGTCGTCATGTCCTGCCTGCTTCCTGATCACAGATAAGCTCGTACTGAATAACACAGTGTGCAGTGAATATTAATGAGCCATGTGGCTAGGAACAATAGCTGACTCCTGCAGTGTACCCAGCCCGGAGATTTATCAGTGCTACGCGCTGGACTGATTACAAGCTGCTGTAACGTCTCATTAGCAGCCGAGGGGAGGGCCCCAGAATGCTTTGCAGTATAGTATGCGGCTTGCGTCCTCTTAGGTCTAACAGCTTTTCTGATAAGCCCACATCAAAGGTAACTGAGATTTTTATCTTCACTAATGGCTTTTTGGCTTCCTTCTAAACTGTTTAACACAGGAGAATAGAGGTTTAAATTAGCTTCTGCAGCCTGACAGTTGTTCTTTAAAGGACAACTGTAGTGAGAGGGATATGGAGGCTGCCATATTTATTTCCTTTTAAGCAATACCAGTTGCCTGGCTGGGGTGTGTATTATGTTAGTGCGGCGTGCTCCATGGCGTAAAATAGGTGTGGCCATGAAATCACATGGGCGGAGCTAACTGTACTGTAACAGTGAGGCAGTGAGCCAGAGTTTCTTCCCAAAAGTTAGGCAAGTGACCCTAAGGGTAATTACAAAAAGAGGACACCGAGAGCCAATATAGTGTAGTAAGTACTGGCAAAGGATGAATATGCAGAGTAAGTAAAAGAATACTCACACACCCGGGTCACCACAAAGGTAACCACTGTAAAGGCAGGTGGGGAGATTAGACCTGTCCCCACTCAGGATTAAGAAGTCGCTCTCCATAAAGAAAAAGGGGGTTACACCCCTCCACCAAGGGTGCACTCAGATATTGTACAAGACCAAACAGAGGCGCCAACAGGGTAAAAAGGGCTAAAAATCTTAAAAATATATATGTATACAGGAGGTAGTGGTGGACTTACCTCCTCCAAGCAGACACACAGAACTGTTGATCTGAACAGTCACAGAAAATTGTATTTACACACTTCCAGTTATTGTGCAACGCGTTTCACAGACGTGACCCTGCTTCATCAGGCAGTAAAAGTAGAGCATATAACAGCTGCAGATCAGTATAGCACTAAGTGCCTCTGGGGTAATTACACAACGTTCCCCAAACACATAAGAAAGAGGCTTTTCCGCCATGATGTAACGAAACGGGAGATTTGCATCATTATTGTGCAGACGATAAAGCTGCAGATACTGTGTGATGCTATTTATTATCATATCATTTAGTAATCATGAGCCCCCAAAATGCCAAATGCTGCAACAATAACCCCAAAATAGCAAATGCAGCCAACTATGACCCTCAAGTAACACAGTATCCGTTACCTCCAGCACATGAAATGCAAAAACCATTTCCTCCCACACATGAAATGCAATAATCGTTTCCCCAACACATGAAATACAAAGACTGTGACCTCCAACACATCAAAAATACAAGAACCGTCACCTATGACACATGTTATGCAACAACCGTTTCCTCGGTCAAATGAAATGCAGCAAACTATTCCCCGACAATAAGGCAAGCATTACTTCCGGACACATGAAATGCAGCAACATGAGGCAAACATTACCCCAGACATATATTAAAATTCAGTAATTGTTACCACCCACACATGGAATACAGCACGCTGCAGGGAAGGAGGGTGACACTGACTGAAAGGGGAAGAGGGTGACAGTAGGTAGGGAGGAGGATGACACTGACTGGGTGGGGAGGAAGGTGACAATCACACACACGAGAAGGTTCAGGGGGGGTCCAAGAGGAGCAGCAGGAGAACACACACTGAGGGACAATGCTGGAAGGGGGGGGGGGGGTTACACACTGGAGAGAAGAGGGAGACACATACACATTGCGGGACAGTTCTGGGGTAGGGAAGGACACACACACTGGTGGGGAGAGGGGTACACATTGCAGGACAGGGCTGGGGGAGAGAGGGACACACACATGGGGAAGGGGGCACCAAGGGACAGTGCTGGTGACACGGGCTGCTGTGAAGCTTATATGCCACTCTTACCAGCGAGCGGATGCAGTACACATCAGTAAGGACTCTCCTGTATGGATTGGCTATTCAAAAATCCCGTCTCCCTGTCTCAGAGATTTGTGCGGTTAGGCTGGGCGGGGTTCGCCGCGCCAATTGGACGGAGGGCAGGGCTAATAGGAAAGCACGCTGAAGGGGGGGCCAGGTTGATATGCCTACTTTCTACAGCATGGCCCATTGGATGGTGGCCAAAGTCCTGCAGCCAGGACATCCCGCAGCCAAAAGTGGGATGTTTCCCGGGACTCCATGCAGCCTGGGACAGGGAACCCCAAATCGTGTCCCTGCTAAAGCGGGAGGTCTAGTCACCGTATGTAAGAGAGCTGGGTGCAGAGCGGGGAGCACATCCTGGCTGGAGGCAGCATCTGTTTAGTGATACATTTATTATGCAGCTTAATGCCCAGGAGGGGAGGGGGTGCTACTGACTGTACCTTCTGTGGCTGCAGCTCCCAAGCACTGTGAGTCAGACAGGAGAAAAGCCCTGTGTGACTGCTCACATTCCATCTAACACTAATGCTCTCTTCCCCATCTCTCCTATATACAGTTATTGCTGCATACAATCTCTATGCTCATTCATACTATTACTATCCTCATACTTGCCCATGTCTGCACTGATCTCCCCACTGCAATACATCCTGTACAATGCACAGCAGCCATATATGTGCAAGTATATAACAAGAATCACACAATTACCTCTTCCAACAACGTGTCTTCTCCACTTCCTGCAACTTCTCTACTTCCTGCTGTTACATCACTTCCTGTCATTGTGTGATCGCCATCTTGTGGTGAATAGACAAACTGCAGCCACTGTTTGTGGTATCTCCTTCACTAAGAGTTACAGAATGCCCAGCAAGTTGATGGTGAACCCGAACCCCTAGGAGGGCCTAAAAAGGACCAAAATGGACTCAATTTTAAGCAAATCAGAAATTTGCCCATTTAAAACAGAAGGTATTTCAGATTACTCAGATTGGAGTGATCATATGATGTCGCCCACAATGCATCACTGCTGAATATGCAAATCACTCCTTTGTTGTCCCTGTAAGCTAAACACATCCCCCAAACAGCTGGAATGCAATGATGGGTCAGCTTGTTAATATTATAGCCTTAATATTCCAACATGAACACAGACTGGCTGATGCTGCTCAGTGCATGGCATGGATTAATGTGGCTCTATGGGGCAGTGCTTGGAACACCCCCTCAGTTGAAGATTGCCCATCAAGCTAAACTCTTGTCATAATCATCATTATTATTTTTAGTTGCTACACAACAGCCTCATCTACAGATACATCTACAATAACTCACGCCCAGGGCCGGGCTGAGGCAGAAGAGCAGGGGTCGAGTCCTGCGTGAACGCGGGGGGACGGCGTCCACTTACTTTTTTTGGACAGTGGACGCCATCCCCCCTAGCACCCTAGAGGGGAGCAGCGCAGCAGAGAGGAGCATTGTGCGCAGCGTGGGGAAGGGCGGACGTTTCCCCCCCCCCCCCATCCCTCACCTTGGGGCTCCTCTCCCTGGCTCTCCCCTCCATAAAGATGCGGCGGCGGCGGTGGTGACTGGCAGCGGCATCGGTGGGCGGGACTTACCTCCTCCAGTGTTCCGGGTGGACGCTGTGCGTGCCGCTGCTCTGCTCTGGTCTTCACTAGACCAGAGTAGCTGCACGCACAGCGTCCACCCGGAACACTGGAGGAGGCAAGTCCCGCCCACCGATGCCGCTGCCAGTCACCGCCGCATCTTTATGGAGGGGAGAGCCAGGGAGAGGAGTCCCAAGGTGAGGGATGGGGGGGAACGTCCGCCCTTCCCCACGCTGCGCACAATGCTCCTCTCTGCTGCGCTGCACTCCTCCAGCGGGGGGGGGGGACAACTGGCTACATATACTGGGGGCCACTATATACCTGGCTACATATACTGGGGGCCACTATATACCTGGCTACATATACTGGGGGCCACTATACACCTGGCTACATATACTGGGGGCCACTATACACCTGGCTACATATACTGGGGGCCACTATACACCTGGCTACATATACTGGGGGCACCTATACACCTGGCTACATATACTGGGGGCCACTATACACCTGGCTACATATACTGGGGACCACTATACACCTGGCTACATATACTGGGGGCCACTATACACCTGGCTACATATACTGGGGGCCACTATATACCTGGCTACATATACTGGGGGCCACTAAACACCTGGCTACATATACTGGGGGCCACTATACACCTGGCTACATATACTGGGGGCCACTATACACCTGGCTACATATACTGGGGGCACCTATACACCTGGCTACATATACTGGGGGCCACTATACACCTGGCTACATATACTGGGGGCCACTATACACCTGGTAACATATACTGGGGGCCACTATACACCTGGCTACATATACTGGGAGCCACTATACACCTGGCTACATATACTGGGGGCCACTATACACCTGGCTACATATACTGGGGGCCACTAAACACCTGGCTACATATACTGGGGACCACTAAACACCTGGCTACATATACTGGGGGCCACTATACACCTGGCTACATATACTGGGGGCCACTATACACCTGGCTACATATACTGGGGCCACTATACACCTGGCTACATATACTGGGGGCACCTATACACCTGGCTACATATACTGGGGGCCACTATACACCTGGCTACATATACTGGGGGCCACTATACACCTGGCTACATATACTGGGGGCCACTATACACCTGGCTACATATACTGGGGGCCACTATACACCTGGCTACATATACTGGGGGCCACTAAACACCTGGCTACATATACTGGGGGCCACTATACACCTGGCTACATATACTGGGGGCCACTATACACCTGGCTACATATACTGGGGGCCACTATACACCTGGCTACATATACTGGGGGCCACTATACACCTGGCTACATATACTGGGGGCCACTATACACCTGGCTACATATACTGGGAGCCACTATACACCTGGCTACATATACTGGGGGCCACTATACACCTGGCTACATATACTGGGGGCCACTATACACCTGGCTACATATACTGGGGGCCACTATACACCTGGCTACATATACTGGGGGCCACTAAACACCTGGCTACATATACTGGGGGCCACTAAACACCTGGCTACATATACTGGGGGCCACTATACACCTGGCTACATATACTGGGGGCCACTATACACCTGGCTACATATACTGGGGGCCACTATACACCTGGCTACATATACTGGGGGCCACTATACACCTGGCTACATATACTGGGGGCCACTATACACCTGGCTACATATACTGGGGGCCACTAAACACCTGGCTACATATACTAGGGGCCACTAAACACCTGGCTACATATACTGGGGGCCACTATACACCTGGCTACATATACTGGGGGCCACTATACACCTGGCTACATATACTGGGGGCACTATACACCTGGCTACATATACTGGGGGCCACTATACACCTGGCTACATATACTGGGGGCCACTATACACCTGGCTACATATACTGGGGGCCACTATACACCTGGCTACATATACTGGGGGCCACTATACACCTGGCTACATATACTGGGGGCCACTATATACCTGGCTACATATACTGGGGGCCACTAAACGCCTGGCTACATATACTGGGGGCCACTATACACCTGGCTACATATACTGGGGGCCACTATACACCTGGCTACATATACTGGGGGCACCTATACACCTGGCTACATATACTGGGGGCCACTATACACCTGGCTACATATACTGGGGGCCACTATACACCTGGCTACATATACTGGGGGCCACTATACACCTGGCTACATATACTGGGAGCCACTATACACCTGGCTACATATACTGGGGGCCACTATACACCTGGCTACATATACTGGGGGCCACTAAACACCTGGCTACATATACTGGGGACCACTAAACACCTGGCTACATATACTGGGGGCCACTATACACCTGGCTACATATACTGGGGGCCACTATACACCTGGCTACATATACTGGGGGCACTATACACCTGGCTACATATACTGGGGGCCACTATACACCTGGCTACATATACTGGGGGCCACTATACACCTGGCTACATATACTGGGGGCCACTATACACCTGGCTACATATACTGGGGGCCACTATACACCTGGCTACATATACTGGGGGCCACTATACACCTGGCTACATATACTGGGGGCCACTATACACCTGGCTACATATACTGGGGGCCACTATACGCCTGGCTACATATACTGGTGGCCACTAAACACCTGGCTACATATACTGGGGGCCACTATACACCTGGCTACATATAGTGGGCACATATACCCCTGGCTACATATAGTGGGCACATATACCCCTGGCTACATATACTGGGCACATATACACCTGGCTACATATACTGGGGACACCTATACACTTGGCTACATACACTGCGGACACATACACACACCTGGCTATACTGGGGACACCTATACACCTGGCTATACTGGGGGCACCTATACACCTGGCTATACTGGGGACACCTGAACACCAGGTTAGATATACTGGGGACACCTGGCTATACTGGGGACACCTGGCTATACTGGGGACACCTATAGACCTGGCTACCTATTCTGGGGACATCCATACACTTGGCCACCTATTCTGGTGACATCTCTACATCTGGCCACCTATTCTGGGGACAACTATACACATGGCTACTTATACTGGGGACACATATAGACCTGACTAGCTATACTGGGGGTACCTATTTTGGGAGAACTGCTGTCAGATCTGTATTTTTGGGGAACCGCTGATGCCAGATTACGTGTATTTTGGGGAACCGCTGCCAGATTGTGTATGTTGGGGACCACTACTGCCAGATTACATGTATTTTGGGTGTTACATGTATTTTGGGTGATCACGTATTTGGGGGAACTGCTTCCAGATTATGTGTATGTAGGGGGAACTGCTGCTGCCACATTGTCTATTTTGGGGGAACCACTGCCATATTATCTGTATTTTGGAGGAACCTCTGCCAGATTGTGTATTTTTGGTGAAATGCTGTCAGATTACATCTACTTTTTGGGGATACTCTACGACAGAGCTCAAACTTCCCCTGGCAGACCTTTTATACCACTGCTAAGGCCATGTATATTTGGCCCCACCCATGACCACGCCCACGATATGCTTAACCACGCCCATTTTTTGGCGCACCGCGCTTAGCGCGGCGCAGAGATTTTTAGGGTGAGTCCACTCACTTCTTTTTCCAGGACTAGACCCCTGCTGGAGAGGCTCCAGCCTCAGGGCGCAGTGTAATAGGGGGGCACACAACTCACTCAGCTATCATTTCCTATTGTGTTTGAAGCAGAAAGAAATAAGAAAAGGAGATACATGACAGTGACTGCAAGCCAGAGAACTAGATATTAAGGTGTTGGGGAGGTTGGGGGCCCTGGGGTGCCTCTTAGTCTAATAGCAATCAGTGTGTGATGGCTGGGGTGGGAGGGATGGAGGGGCGCACTTTGCTGTCTCAGCCTTGGGTGCTGGAGGACATTGTCCCGGCTCTGCTCACACCCCTGAGTACTTACTAAGATGAGCGCATGATTCTGGGATTACGGACGGGCTAGTCTTTGGCAGTAGAATGCTAACACACCAGTGCGCTATATGCAAAAAATATATACCCCCCCCCCCCCCAAGACTGTATATATATATATGGTCCTGGTTCGCCTCCTCTATGTATTAAATTTTGAAGAAAAGAGAGGAAAAGTGCTCACAGTACAGGGTAAGAGTCCTTTCAATGCTGTACAACAAATATCACTGTCCTCAGTGAAATACCCCGACAGCAACAAAGTCCCATTAATACTAGGATAACAGATGCAGCAATTGATGTCACTTCTCCACAGCACTTCTAGCAACTTCAGAGACAGAGTAAGCCTCCACCACACTCTACTGTGATCCCCTCACCATGTGGTGAGACCTCCACTTAGCTCTATTCACACACGGCGGGAGTCCCTTCCATGTCAAAGCTGTGACGCGGAAGGGACTCCGGGCGAGGACAGTGTGGAGTAGCGGGCGGGTGCCTTGGATACATTGGGAGCGGATCTCCGTGCACGCGGCGGCTGAGACACGACGGAGGACCCTGTCTCTGAAGTTGCTGGAAGAGCTGTGGAGAAGTGACATCTATTGCTGCATTTGTTATTGTGTTAATGGGACTTTGTTACTGTCGGGTATTTCACTGAGGACAGTGATATGTGTAGTCTTTGGCAGTACTCGGAAATGTGAGTACTTCTTAAGGCTTCCTGAACAATACTGAAGTGCTATTTTACCTAGCAGGTCAAAGAAGTTATACCGGGCATGGCACAGTAACGACGGCCACTGACTGTCCTCAGAGGAGCTCACAATCTAATCCCTTTCATAGTCATAGTGTAATGTCCAGCCATATTATTATTATGTATTTATATAGCACTGACATCTTCTGCAGCACATTACAGAGTACAGAGTCATTTCATTGACTGTCCTTAGAGGAGCTCACAATCTAATTTCTTTCATAGTCATAGTGTAATGTCTTATCATATTATTGTTATGTATTTATATAGCACTGACATCTTCTACAGCTCTTTACATCTACAAGCTGCATTGCAATATGCATCCTCCCAGTGTACCACACTCCATATTTATTTCACCTGCTCTGCTTTCCTCACCTTACTCAGCTTCTCATGAACTGTTAGCTCTCCTGCAATCTCTCTCTCCCTCCAGCAGCTCGAAAACCTCACAAACATTTAAATCCCATTCACATTTGCTTACTCTCTCCTTCCTACTCTTACTTGCTGCTGGTGATATATCGCCTAACCCTGGGCCACAGCCTACTGCCAGACAAGCATCCCCTGCTGACCCGCTTCACAGCTCTCTGTCCACAAATAACCTCAACATCCATCCTCGCCCCAACCTTATTTCCATCCATCCCACTCACAAACACATACTCCCCCTACCCTGCACTCTCTGGAATGCCAGATCCGTCCGCAATAAACTTACAGCGGTCCACAACATCTTCCTCTCCAAATCCCTCACCATCCTCACACTCACTGAGACATGGCTCACCCCCTCTGACTCTGCCGCAGAGGCTGCCCTTTCCTACCGGGGGCTTCACCTCAGTCACATCCCCAGCCCAGTCAACAGGCAAGGGGGAGGGGTGTCTGCTCCTCTCCCCATACTGCACATTCCGTGTCCTCACTCCACCTTCCTCCCTACAATTCACATCATTTGAGGCCCACACCATCCGCCTCTACCATCCCCTCCCTGCCATTGTTGCGGTCTTATACCGCCCTCTGGGCTCCACACGACAGTTTCACGACAACCTTTCCTCCTGGCTCCCACACATCCTCTCCTCTGACCTCCCCACCATCATCCTCGGGGATTTCAATATTCCCATCAACGAACCCAAGAACTCTGTTGTGACCCGACTACTCACCATAGCCAACTCACATGGCCTAGTACAACACACCAACGCCCCCACTCATACTGCACGTCACACTCTCGACCTTATATTCACTAAATCCACCACCATTGCAGACCTGGACATCGCACCATTTCCACCCTCAGACTATTACCTTCTCACCTTCAACCTCCTCACGGAAGGCACCTCCAAACTACCCGCCCACCCACCTGGTCGATGGCAGCGAGACCTACGCAAGCTCAACCCTGGGGTCCTTGCTGACTTCCTCCATGGCCTCTCCTTCACTCTCCCCACCCTAACCTGTCCTAATCTTGCTGCAGCTCAGTATCACCAAACTCTCTCATCAGCCCTAGAGAAAGCTGCTCCACCAATATTCCGCCGCAACTGACCCCCTAACCCCCAGCCCTGGAGCACTACCCATACTCGCAACCTCCAGAGGGAAACACGTGCCACTGAACGAAAATGGAGGAAAACTCGACTAAACCAGGATTTCTTACAGTACAAGACTAACCTGCTGCAGTTCCACACTACCCTTGCTCATGCGAAGCAGGAATACTTTACCAAGCTCATCGGAGCACAAGCTTCCAATCCCCGGCGTCTTTTTGGCACCTTCAACTCCCTGCTTAAACCCACCACCCCACCTTCTGTTTCCTCCCTCTCTGCCACAGATTTAGCCACCCACTTCACCAACAAAATAGTCTCCATCCGTCAGGAAATATCCAATCTTCAATCTTCACCTCCCACCCGCTCACAACCAACTCCTCCTCCACCCTATCCTCCCCTCACCTCCTTCACTCCTACTACCACTGAGGAAGTCAACCACCTACTGCAGACTTCCCATACCACTACCTCCCCCCTTGACCCTATCCCTTCTGATCTACTTCAGCCTCACTTCTCGGATCTGGCCCCAGTCCTCACTACCCTGTTCAACCTCTCCCTATCCACAGGCACCTTCCCCTCAGACTTCAAGCAGGCCACAGTACTGCCCCTGCTCAAGAAACCCTCCCTCGACCCCTCGCTACCCTCCAACTACCGCCCGATCTCCCTCCTCCCCTTCGCCTCAAAACTCCTTGAGCGTCTGGTTCACAAACGCCTGACCCAGTACCTCAATGCCAACTCACTACTAGACCCACTGCAATCTAGATTTCGGCCTGCCCACTCAACCGAAACGGCTCTCACCAAAGTGGTCAATGACCTTGCCTTAGCTAAAGCTGAAGGTAAATACTCCATTCTCCTCCTCCTTGACCTTTCAGCAGCTTTTGATACAGTAGATCATCCCCTACTCCTCCAGGCCCTCCAATCCATGGGCATTCACGATCTCGCCCTGACCTGGCTTTCATCCTACCTCTCCAACCGCTCCTTCACGACCTCCTTCAATGAGTACTCGTCCACCCCCAACCACCTCTCAGTGGGAGTCCCCCAAGGCTCGGTCCTTGGCCCCCTACTGTTCTCCCTATACACATCCTCTATTGGCAAGGTTATCTCCTCCATGAGTTTTAACTATCATCTGTATGCAGATGACACCCAAATCTACCTCCACACCCCTGACATATCCACCACTACCATGGACAAGGTCTCCTCTTGCCTATCTGCCATCTCCTGGATGACCGCTAGGTTCCTGAAACTAAATCTAGACAAAACGGAAATTATGATCTTCCCACCCCGGTCATCCCTGGACCTCCCAGATGTGCAGGTCACTGTTAACCACACTACCATTCGCCCTACCTCTCAAGCCCGCTGTCTGGGTGTCACCCTGGACTCCGCACTCTCCACATCCAAAACCTCACAAAGTCCTGCAACTTCCACCTTTGTAACATCTGTAAGATTTGCTCTTTCCTGACCCCTGCCACCACCAAACTCCTCATCCATGCCCTCATAATTTCCCGCCTCGACTACTGCAATGCCCTTCTGTCTGGTCTCCCTATGACCCGAATAGCCCCACTGCAGTCCATCATGAATGCGGCAGCCAGAATTATCCACTCCTCCCATCGCTCCACCAGGGCGGCTACCCTCCGTGAATCCCTCCACTGGCTTCCTATCCAGTCCAGAATCAGATTCAAGATATTGTGTCTGACCTACAAATCCATCCACAAAACCTGTCTAACCTACATTTCTGATCTTACTCAGAGATACACACCACTCCGCTCCTCCAATGACCTTCGCCTGACTGTCCCCCGCATCACCCAGTCCCAGGCATGCCTCCAAGACTTCTCAAGAGCCACTCAAACACTGTGGAACTCCCTACCTCCACCCATTAGGGCAGCCCCCTCCTTCAACACCTTCAAGAAGGCCCTCAAAACTAACCTTTTCACTCTGGCCTACCACCCCTCACAGTTGCTCTAAACCCACAGCTGAACTCTGGTCCCCTACCTCTCCCTCTAGATTGTAAGCCTTTGGGCAGGGTCCTCCTCCTTTTGTGTCCTACCTGATCATGCACCTCCATTACTGTGCACCCATGCTATGCATTTGAGTGAACCTAACTTGCCTAATCTCCATGCTCCCCTCCAGTAACTGACTAAGCATTACCTTGTACTCATACTGTGCTGTGTGATCTGGTTTTCTTGTATTCCTGTATTGTCATATTGCTGTTTGTCACCCCTAAATATTGTCTGTAACCTAAATTAATGTCCAGCGCTGCATAATATGTTGGTGCTTTATAAATGCAATAAATAATAATAATAATAGTCATGTCACTGACTGTCCTCACAGGAGCTCACAATCAAATTCTTTTCATAGTCATAGTGTAATGTCCTACCATATTATTATTATTATTATTATGTATTTATATAGCACTGACATCTCCTGCAGAACATTACAGAGTACATAGTCATGTCACTGACTTCTCAGGGGAGCTCACAGTCTAATCCTACCATAGTCATAGTCTAATGTCCTACCATATTATTATTATGTATTTATATAGCACTGAGATCTTCTGCAGCACATTACAGAGTACTTAATCATTTCACTGACTGTCCACAGAGGAGATCACAACCTAATCACTATCATAGTCATCAAAAAGCTTTTATTTCTTCAGGATGGTAAAAAAAAAAGGAGGGCCGCAATAGAGAGCGCTCCCACCTACCTTACAGCCATTACGTGAGGGCGTCACATCATCAGAGGTATTCCGGGGGTGCAGGGAGGCCGTTATACTGCGCCGTTACTGAGCTCCTCTTTGAAATGAGCGTGGCGTTTGACGTCACTGGGTGCCCCTCCCATAGTCTGCATATCCTGTTATGCACATAATGTTCTGGGGGGCGCTAATCCATTCCGCTCTTCAGTTAGAGTGTGGTCCAGGTATATTGACGATGTGGTTCTGGTGTGGTCATCCACCAGGGATGAATTTAATGCATTTCTAGACTTTTTGCAAATTAACAATCTGAATATGCAATTTACAGGTGTGTGGGGAGGGGAAGAGGTGCCATTTCTGGATGTGGTGGTGGGGACATCACCTACTGGTTACTACACGAGAGGATTTAGAAAGAAGACTGAGACTAACGCAGTATTGCATTGGGATATCTATCATCCCGAACATACAAGGACATCTATTCTATTAAGCCAGTTTATGAGATTGAGACGGAACAACAAAAATGATGACGACTTTAGACAACAAGCAATAGAACTTCGAAGTTGATTGATCCGGAGAGGGTACCCTGTTGATATTGTGGATAATGCTCTTTGGAGCGTTATACAAAAGCTGAGAAACTGGAAGAGAGTTAAAAGAGGTGGAACACGGGATGCACCAAAAAGAGCGTTCTTTACGTTTGACTTTTCCCCAATGTCTGGAAGGATAAAAGAGACAATCGTCAAATATTGGCCGATGCGGAAGGACGATCCCTTTTTAAAGGATAAGACAAAGGCTCCGCCCATTTTCTCGTTTAGGAGATGTAAGCCAATTGTAGGTATGATAATGTCAAGTTAGTTTAAAAAGAAAAATAATCCTATCAGATATGGCACCAATCGGGAACTTTCCATGTGGACATTGTTCGACTTGCCCGTTTACAGAAACATGGAAAAGTATTATTTTAGGAGGTAGAAATGACATTATTAAGGACCTGAGTACACGTAGTTCACAATTTGTGGTACATGCACTCTATTGCACATGCGGTGGGTTTTATATTGGCATGACAACTAGGCCAATGCGAGAACGGTTCCAGGAGCACAAGAGATCAATTGATTCAGCACATGGGTGTCCTAGAGTGATGGAACATTGTAGAAATACCCATAATGGCCATATAAAGGCAATGAAAATTGTAGGTTTATGTATTGTACAAATACCCCATAGAAGGGGAGATACAGAAAAATTACTATTACAAAAAGAAGCTCATATAATTTCTGAAACAAATGCATTGGGGAATTTGGGCATGAATGAAAAGAATGATCTAGGGGGCTTCCTGGAGCCGTATTAAATTGGTCTTTGAATATGTGTGACAATTATGAGTATCTGATTTTGAATAAGAATTCCTATTCCCCAATCCGATAGAAGTTAATGTATATAATGTGTAAATAAATTGCTGATTCTCTCCCTTCTTCTGCATCCTTGGCTCCTTTATATGGATCGGGTTTCTGGTTCTCTGACCCTCCTTTGTCTATACTTCTAATTTTCCTGCCTAATTTACCATCTATGGTTAGTGTCTTGTAGCCCTTGCTTCCGCTTTGTGCATGACTGATAGGTATATGCGTACCTTGTTACGTGTTCCCCAGCGTGTATACGCATAGCGTTATGTGGTCGCAACTAGTGAATTGGGATATGTGTAGGAGCGTGGCCATTTGTGGATTGATTGGCCTGCCCTTATCCCGCATGTTGCTGATAGACCACGGTGTGTAGCACTTGCGGATTACGCATACTGTAGTAGGCATGTGGAAGAAGGTATGCATAGGACTTGCACCTGAACAGTACGCGAGCCATAGTGGTTGCACGTAACAGGATACGCAGGCGATGGGAGGGGCACCTGGTGATGTCAGACGCCACGCTCATCTGATAGAGGAGCTCAGTAATGGTGCAGTATACCGGCCTCCCTGCACCCCCAGAATACCTCTGATGATGTGAAGCCCTCACAAAACGGCTGTAAGGGAGAGGGGAGCGCTCTCTATCGGGGCCTCCTCTGTTTTTACCATCCTGAAGAAATAACAACTTTTTGGTGAATATACACTGGTGCCCTCCCTGGACTTCTTTCTGAACCAAATTGTATGCTGTATACGGCGGAGGCACAGTGTGACTGGATCCAAGCTGTGGACATTTCACATGGTCTGGTTTGGATGCTGAGTGCTGGTCCTTTCTGCTATAACTACCACACTTTGAATAAAAAACCAAAGAACATATTGGGGCTGCTCTCCAGGTTGCACACCCCAGCCCTTACAGATGTGTTAATTACACAGGGGCCAGCAGGGGCCCTAACCATAATAAACACCTTACCTGGCTATAATATTGGGTGGCTAATGATGCTTACACCCACATGTACTAGGCCCACATCATCACTCCATTATTGGGGCAATGACAGGGAGCCTCTTCTGTATATAACATGGCCAGTGGAGCCACGATAGAGCCTGTATTAGGCTAGGATCACAGTTTTATACAGACACTTGCATCTCACGTTAATCCCTCCATATCTCTCCATTCTCTTCTGGCCGTGCTCCTCCTCCCAGCAGCTCCTCCTCCCAGAAGCTCCTCCTCCCAGCAGCTGACAGACTGGTAGCCGGGACATGGAAGTACTCTCCTCCTTCCTCCATTACTAAGCTTATGGAAAGTGTCCTGGAATCAGGTGACTGGACGGGTGACAGCTCGGATGTAGAATAAAGGAAGGAGCAAATCATTGCTGGTGTGCTCTGAAAATGTTCATTGTACTTTTGACCCCAATGCACTTTCACCACTTCAGTAGTGTGAGCACAGTGTGCTGTGTGTGTACAATATCATTCTGCTCATTATTGTGTATTTACACAGTGCTGACATCTTCTGCAGTACATAATATATTTATTTACATATGTATATAGTCACAGCACCAACTATCCCTCAGTCCTCAGAGGAAATAACAATGAGAGATGGCCCGAACTGTTCACCGGCGAACAGTATTCTGCGAACTTCTGCTGTTCGCATTCGCCACGAACAGGAAACATTTGGCGTTTTGACCCGCCCCCTATATACAGTATCATCAATGAGCTAAACTTTGACACCTCACAGTCAGCAGACATATGGCAGCCAATCAGCTAGCACCCCCTCCTGGACCTCCCAAACCCCTATCAAAAAGCAGTTGTGGTGGCCATATTGGATTCATTCTCAGCTGGCTGCTAGTGAGAGCAGGGTCAGACTTGCTGCAGATAGGTAGGGAAAGCATTAGCTAGGCCTGCGTTCTTGTTCCTCACTTGCAGTGAAAGCACCCCAAACAGTCCATTTGAGGGCTAGCACATCAGTCTCGGCTGTGTGCACAAATCTGCTACTTTAGTTGCCTCAGTTGTCATTGCACACACAGAATCACTCCAGAGCATTATTATCTCACTGTATTCTGATGGTACTATTGCATTTCTCTGTGTGCGATGCTCCACAGCCCACTGACACTCAGAGCTGTGTGCACACTACTGCTGTTGCTACATTAACTTCCAGACACTGTACCACTTCTGTGTATTATTATTTCACTGTATTCTGATAGTACTATTGCATTCCTCTGTGTGAGACACACCACAGCCCACTGACACCCAGAGCTGTGCACAATGTGATTTCTGCCCTTTAGGGATTAAAACTAGGGGTGCTCACCAGATTCCGCGGAATTCCGATTTCTGCAATTCCGATCGGAAATTCCGTTTTTTCGCATCGGAATGCAATTGCTATAGCGCTAAACGAAAATTCCGGAATTGCTATACGGAATTCCGTCGGAACGCAGATTTTTTAAGGCAATCAGAAGGAAGACCCTAGACAACAGGATTTCTGCACCAATTAGAGTCTTAACAAAAACCAACCAATCCTACGTTAGCAACCAGCTCCCTAGCTACCTATATAAGAGAGGTGTGCAGTCACAAAGCTTGTGGGTTT
Source organism: Hyperolius riggenbachi (assembly GCF_040937935.1). Lineage (NCBI taxonomy): Eukaryota > Metazoa > Chordata > Amphibia > Anura > Hyperoliidae > Hyperolius > Hyperolius riggenbachi. The sequence continues at coordinate 275,464,382 of NC_090655.1, forward strand.
CAGTCTGGTGTTGGAGAGAGAGGAGAGACAGACCCATATTAGTTGTTTTAACATAAAACAAAAGTCTTTTTAAAGACTGTATATTAAACAAAAGTCTTTTTAAAGACTGGGAGAGAATTAGATTGAGTGTGAGCTATTAGTAGTAGTAGCTAGGTGTATTTGTGAGAGAGTGACAGTAGATTGTTAGTTTGAGTGATAGATTGTAGTGTAGTGTATTAGTTGTTGCTGTGTGGAGAGGGTTAGACAGAGCCAGCCAGGCCGCAGGCTAAGTGTTTGACAGAGTGAGAGTGAGTTAGGTGATTGATTAGTTGAGTGTAGTGCAAGTTTTTTTAAGTTCATTTTTTTTCTTTATTTTGTTTTTCTGATTTATTTTCTTTATTTCACCCCCTTATTTTGTGATCTGCTCTGTCGCTAATACCCCTTCCCCAATAAAGTTTGTGGCCCCAAAACAATGGAGCGAGAGCAGCAGCAATTTCCTGCCACTCCTAAAAGAAAATGGAGTGATGGTGGTGTTGGTGGATCACGTCAAGTGCGTGATCAGGTTGAGGGTGGCAGCAGCAGCAGGAAGAATTCCCCCCCCCCGGTCAGAGATGTCTTCTTTGTGTTCGCACCCAGGAAAATTTTGACAGAGCAGCAGGCGAAGAGAGTTGTCGATTATTTAGATCAGGAACCCTCTACCCAGTCTGAGGGACTTGAAGCTAGTTGCAGCAGCACCAGTAGTGGCCAGGTTCCTCATGACCAGAACCCGACCACAACTGCTTCTCTTGATGAGGTTGCTTCCTCCCAGTACTCCCCTCCAGAAGTAAAGCACACCTACATTGCTGAGAGATATGTGGAGAGGGATTAGGAGGAGGCATTAGAAGAGACCATGGGACCAAGCTCCCAAGAAGTGATGGGTTCTGCGGTGACAGAAATGGCCCCTGTGTTTTCTTCATCCAGTGTCACCAGTCAACATCACCACCAGTCAACTAAAGAGGTGTTTGGTGGCCAGGTGGAGGGTCCAGAAGAGTCACTTATGGGTTCCAGTGCTTTGGTTGAACTGGATGATATTTTGGATGATGAGGCGGCTGATCCAATGTGGTCACCATCTGGTGGGTTAGGCACTAGCAGGCGTGAGCAGCTTGGAGAAACAGAGCAGACGGTTGGCCACCAGCCTGCAAGTGCTTTCCCGTCTGTCAGTACCAACCACCAGTCCAATGCTGAGCATCGAGGTGCCAGAGCAGGTCGCACCACTGTTCCACATGCACGCATGTCCCCTGCCTGGAATTTTTTTACTGTTCTTGAAGAGGATGAATCCAGGGCAGTCTGTTCTGTGTGCCCTAAATTGGTGAGCAGAGGCAAATCAGGCAGCGGGTTTGGCACTTTAGGGCTGATAAGCCATCTGCGCAACCACCACAGACAGCAGTTCGAATAAGTAAAAAATGACAATAAGATGGGTGGAGGAAAAGCAGCAGCAACAGGCCCCTCCTCTTCTTTTTCTACTCGTCCTGTCCCTATCCAACCTGCTCAGTCCCATTATACTTCAAATCCCTCTGCATGCCAGGCTGGAAGAGGGCTCCAGACCTTGGCAAGCACCTCATCATCACCCTTGTTGGTTTCCTCTGAGTCACCAGTGTTCCAGCGTCCGGCCTCTGTGCCAGAAATGTTGCAGAGGAAGCGGATGCTCCCTGCAAGTGATCTGTTTGTAATGAAAAATAATGCACTCCTGGCAAGGCTGTTGGGCCAACAGCTGCTGCCCTACCAGTTTGTGGACTGTGCCCCCTTCCGCAGACTGATGAACAATGTTGCTCCACAATGGCGGATCCCCAGCTGCCATTATTTTGCCAGGAATGCTATCCCTGCCCTTCACCGGCACATTTTGGAGTGTGTCGGCCGGTCTATGGATCACGCTGTCGGTAGCAAGCTGCACTTCATTATGGATGGCTGGAGCAGCAGGCATGGGCAAGGAAAGTATGTAACTTTTACCGCCTATTGGGTCACCCTCCATGGTGCTGCTGAGGAGGGTGCAAGATCTGGGGCATCTTAGCTGGTGGTGCCGCCATGTGGGTTGAAGGGGAGGCCTGTTCTACTTCCCTCTGCTACCTGTTCTGTCCAAGGCCAGTCCGCCGTTGCTGAGCCTCCCAGCAAGTGGTCCCGCTCCTACACTAGTCTGCAGCACCATCGATGCCAAGCAGTGCTGAAACTTGTATCCATGGACGAGAACAGGCAAACCGGATCTGTAATCCTTGCAGCCTACAGGATCAGATTCGGCAGTGGCTGACCCCCCCCCGAAAACTGGACACAGGCGTAGTGGTGTCTGATAATGGTGCCAACATGCTGACCGCCATTTTGGAAGGTGGCTACACTCACTTACCTTGCTTGGCCCATGTCTTAAACCTTGTAGTCCAGAACTTTTGATGGGTTGAAGGACGCTGTACCCACATCCGTCGCTCCGCAACTGCCACCACGGCCATGAAACTGCTGCAGCGCCGCCATAGCCTGCCGCAGCACAGGCTTCTTTCTGATTGTCCGATGCAGTGGATCTCCACCCTCCACAGGCTGGAGAGGTTGTGGGAGCAGCGCATGGCGGTCAGGCTATACCTGTCTCAGATATCTTCTACCAAAATAGGGCCACTGGACTACATTACTGGGGAACAGTGGCAGCTGATTGGACATGTGTGCAAAGTGTTGGAGCCGTTTGAGCTGGCAACAAAAGTGGTCAGTGAGGAGCACTGCAGCATATCAGAGGTGCTCCCTCTTGTCTTCATGCTGGACAAGGCTCTTGACAAAGTGCTCGGACAGGGGGAGGAAGCCCTACTAAACAGTGGTCAGTCAAGTGGGGGAGTGAGTGAGCATGCTCCAGTCCTGGATGAGGAGGCAGAGCTTGTGGAAGCGGAAGAGCCCATTGTCCGGGGGTGGGAAGAAAATTCTGATGTGGAGTTGGAGCATGACGATAGTTCAGACAGCCAGGAAGAGGTGATAAATGGCAGACATCTCTTCCCTATGGCTGCACATATGCTCCAGTGCCTCCATAAGGACCCCCGGATGTGGGTGTCCACCAACTTAGATCCCCAATGCAAGGGGAAAATGCGGCAGTTCATACCCCCCTCCCAAGCAGACCCCAGGATGAGCCACATCTGGGATGCCCTTCTTCGTTGGGTAGAAGATGCGTTTCCTGCACCTGTATCCCGGGCCCAAGCTACCAAGCCTAGTAGTCATCACAATCAGCAAAGGTCTGGTGGTCCCACTCCCAGCAGCAGCACCAATAGCCAATCTGTGAACCTGCTGAGTACGCTGAAGAAATTTTATCAGCCAATGCCAGATACTCCTTCTAGCAGCAGCACCACCAGCGGACTGGCCCGTATGGTGAATGATTACTTGGGGTCGGCCAGAGCTCCAGACAATATGGAGAGAAATGATGACCCCCATGGAGTATTGGACAAAACAACTGGATACATAGCCTGAACTCGCTCAGTATGCACTGGAGGTTCTTGCATGCCCCGCCGCCAATTTTCTTTCTGAGCGACAATGTGGACATAGAAACGGTCATAAAAATGAACGAGTCATGGATCAGTGACAATTACAAGGCCCCTCTCACTGATTCATAAGATAATGAGTCCAATACAATAAGAAGATATGACTACAATAATTGGCCTACGACAACTCCTGCTGCTCCAAAAAAAAAAATGTTAATGACTGCCGTGGAACCACCTCTAGGTCCCATGGCCTACGACAACTCCTGCTGCTCCAAACAAAAATTGTAATGATTGCCGTGGAACTACCTTTAGGTCCCATGGCCTACGACAACTCCTGCTGCTCCCAAAAAAAAAAAAAAAATGACCAGTGGAACAGCCACTAGATCCCATGGCCTACGATGTTTAAAAAACGAGGTTTCAAATGAGATTACTGAAATTGTACTGCCGAACGCGGAATTGCGTGAAATACCGCTGGAATGTAACGGTTACGGAATTTTCGTTCTGACGGAATTTTGGATTTCCTTGGAATCGGAAATTTCACTTTCTGATCATCCCTAGTAGCCGGGACATGGAAGTCCTCCTTCCACCATTACTGAGCTTATGGAAAGTGTCCTGGAATCAGGTGACTGGATGGGTGACAGCTCGGATGTAGAATAATGGGAGGAGCAAATCATTTCTGGTGTGCTCTCAAGATTTTCATTGTACTTTTGACTCCAATGCATTTGCCTCATGTTCCCATTGTAGTCTTTATATTAATTTTTCAGATGGAGGGGGATAACGCAGGTAACAAAAACAGATTAGGTGATTGTCCCTCTAATTACGGTTAGGCACCAGCAATCATCTGAGGAGACGGCACTTACTCCTGTATCAGCTGGACCTTCACACAGCTGCAGCTGTATACACAGACCAGAGACACTCTGAGGCCATTAGAGATGTATTGCCTAGGTCACAATGCACTGCTCAGCCTTGGTTACAGAAGCAGCAGAACATACATCAGCTCTAAATTGCTATGTCAAGCGACTACCATTCTCCCCTACCTATAAACTACAGCTACATCTTATATACAGAAAACTCTCCAGCATAACAAGTGATAAGTAAGCACATCCCACTATAGGTGGGCTGTGGGTGTGTGAGAGCTGACAATCACATCCAGAGCTTTCTATTGGCTTCCATGAGAATGTGATGGGCAGCATACCTACTACACAAGTCCAGGAACTCTGGGCCATAATTGGAGTTCTTCCGGATTCTGGGAAACTTCTGTTTATTTTCATGCTGTGATTTGTTTACACTTCTGGTCCCTGACAGTGCCGGGCTGTCTGTAGATTTGAGAAGATAAAGCTCCATGGCCTTCCACAAAGCATGATGTACTAGAATGATCAGACTTATGTTTCTTTAGAATAAATCTTAAGGGAGAACTCTGAATATAGTTTTCTGAGGGATTTACATGACAAGATCCCCGCAGATTCTTACAATCCCCCCGAGAAAACATATGCAGAATTCTTACCTATGCTTGTATTTATATTTAACCTTTAAGCTCTACCTTAGACAGTCCATATGAGTGTTTTTTCTTTGTTATGTTTCACCTTTCCATGCTCACACACTCTTCCTTAATTAGGTGTTTGTGCACCGGGGGAGAGAGAGAAATAGAGCAAGACCTCTCTGCCTCCTTTATCTTGGCTTTCTGTGATGCCCTAACTGGTACAACAGCTGCACCAAGGCTGCCAGAGAAGCCCTGCAGCGAGCTGTAAAAACTGCAGAAGTTATTATCGGCACTGAACTACCATCACTGGGAACTCTTGTGCAGTAAAACCCCCATTATCCAGCACTGACGGGGATTGCCAAATGCCGGATAAGTGTAGTTTCTGGTTGCTGAGAGTCAATGTCAAAAATAGGCTTAGCTAATAAAAAAAAATAAAAAAAACAGTACTATACCCCACACTATATACCAAACTGAGTATTAATGTTGAAATACAGTAATTTAAAACAAATTAATACAAAAGGCAGACTTACCTTAATGTAACAGAGGATTATTACTGCATAAAGAACTGTAAAACTAGATTTATGCATCCTGCAAAGTCAGGATTTGTCCTTCTGGTTGCTGAGACTTCAGGATAACTGTATAAGACTCGCTGTATGAGAAGGGCCAAAAACATTATCAAGGACAATGCTCCCCCCAGAAATGCCTTGTATGAGCTCCTTCCATCAGGTAGACGTTTGCATCAATCTGCATACACACAAACAGACTGAAAACCAGCTTTTTCCCATCTGCCATAAACTTGTTAAACTCTGAATCTTAACTAAAATAATGAACTATGTACAAATTGTTTAAATATTTGAAATATCTGGCATACTTGTATAATTCATCCTTTTCTACCTTTGTTACTATCACTATGTGGTTTATTCTTTAACCTTACTTTAACTTAAGGGGCGCTCCCTGTTTGATTGGCCTTTGACAGGCAGCATATTGGGCCAATCAAAGTGCTGGGATGTCATCCTGTGAAGCCAGGGGCTCAGGGCGGGTTCAGTGGCACCCGTTAAGCAAATGGAGCATGCGTAAGTTAGCAATACCGCAGCATAGAGTGCACTGGAGATTTTTACCTCGCGCTCCTGTCTTTAAGCTGCGCTGCTTTAGCATTGGCAACAGATAGACATTGGCAGACAAAACCAAGAACAATAGTCAAGTAGTGTAGGTGGAAAACATTTACAGCATGAGGGTAATAATACACCTGGGCAGGAGTTATTGCACTACAGAGGTGCAAGGAGGGTGATCCAGCCTTGCGGTGTTTGGAGGACCGGAGCGAGCGCAGGGGAGTCTCTGCTTTCTGAGGGGTAGAATTACCACAGGAGGGCGGGCTCAGCGGGGAAAGGAAAAAGTTCCGCAGGAGGGTGGGCTCAGCAGGGGAGGGATAGAGTTCAGCAGGAGGGCGGGCTCAGCAGGGGAGTTATAGATTTCAGCAGGAGGGCGGGCTCAGCAGGGGAGGGAAAGAGTTCAGCAGGAGGGCGGGCTCAGCAGGGTAGGGATAGAGTTCAGCAGGAGGGCGGGCTCAGCAGGGGAGGGATAGAGTTCAGCAGGAGGGTGGGCTCAGCAGGGGAGGGATAGAGTTCAGGAGGAGGAGGGTGGGCTCAGCAGGGGAGGGATAGAGTTCAGGAGGAGGAGGGCGGGCTCAGCGGGGAAAAGAAAAAGATCAGCAGGAGGACAGGCTCAGCAGGGGATGGATAGAGTTCAGGAGGAGGGCGGATTGAGCAGGGGAGGGATAGAGTTCAGCAGGAGGAATGCCTGAAGGTGCTGCTATGCATGTTTGTTGTAGAAGAGATGGTCTTATAATGGCGGCCCTTGACCTCATTCTCGCCGTGTGGAGATCGGGAGTTGGCAGGGATGATCCAATGATCTTTTCCCCAGTGCTAATCACTCTTTGGATGAATGGGAGCTTCTAATATCCCCACATCTGCAGCTCACAGCAGGTAAATAACAATGTTATATAGAACTTTCCTGGAGTCTCACATTCTTATTTTCACTTTAAGGGGTTGTATCCTGACTCTGAATTATGCACAGCAGTGAAATCAGAGTGATATAACCGCCCTGGTGGTAATCCCAACCGGTGCTCGGGCTCTGCTTTGTGAACTGAGAATGGTAAACCCGAGCTCAGGTCAGGCTGGCAAAAACAGCCGCATGATCAGTGTTCCTGGGTCCCGTGCACTAGCAGCGCTGCACAGCAGTACCCAGGCTTCTCTCCCCGGCTGTCTCCCTTCACTCTACCTTCTCCCTTGTCTGTCTTCGGGCGAAACAGGATCCCCATGTCCCCACTATTGTTCCAGGGACCCAGCGGCAAATCAGTGCGGTGGTGGCGGCGTGACATCGACGGGGCGCGGGACTGATTTCAAAGCGGAGCTAAACTTATTTTCTTTTACAAAAAAAAGTGGTGTGTGTGTGTTGCTGCCTCCATCAACCTCAGCCAGGATTTTGATTACTCTCTGCCTGCCCTGACCTCTGCCTGGATTTGACTACTCTCTGCCTGCCCTGACCTCTGCCTGGATTTGATCACTCTCTGCCTGCCCTGACCTCTGCCTGGATTTGATCACTCTCTGCCTGCCTCATTTGTACAGTTTCACAATTTTTTACATTTATTCATCAATTTCATTAATTCAACAAATTTGTGTTCTAGTCTTTTATTTATATGCAGAAGGTCTACCAGGCTTTTATTCTGACATATTTTGGTGAGTTATGACTTAAGTATTGGAGGCCTAAAATACTTGAAAAAAATGTACCGCTCATAATTCCAGAGAGGAATGCACCGCCAGAGAGTTTAAAATATGGTTTATTCAGCTTCCAGCAAAAACAAATATTGATAATTTCAGCACTCTTGTGTTATCAGGAGTGTTTGTTCAGCCAGATAAAAGTGTTTTGGCTTTTATTTACTCTTTAGGAGAGCTATGGCTGCATATGACTGCAGATCCTGCCTCATTTGTATAGATAAAGCACCTGGTTTATTAACCCTTACATCGGAAAATAAAAAAGTGAACACAAACCAAGGTCTAACTAGGCTCAGTACTATATGTACCCATATTTATCTCATCGTGTCACTTCAGTTCAGGGACTTTAACACTTTATAACCCAATGCACTGAGTAGCGTGAAAAAATCCTCAGCATTCTGTGTATATATGGTAAAAAAAAGAAGAAAAAACAAAACAATGTGCATCAGAACATTTGTGGCCAATACCTTTTACACACTCAACACAAGTGTCTGATAAGCAGTGACTTATGCCAAAAAACATTTGCTACATTAAGCACAGAAATAGGGCTTCTCACCAGATTGAGATCTCTCATGATTGAGAAGAATCGATTTCCTCACAAAACATTTCCCACACTCAGCACATGAATAGGGCTTCTCACCAGTGTGAGATCTCCCATGATTAAGAAGAATCGATTTCCTCACAAAACATTTCCCACACTAAGCACATGAAAAAGGCTTCTCACCAGTATGAGATCTCTCATGATAGTCAAGACTTGATTTATGACCAAACCATTTCCCACACTCAGCACATGAATAGGGCTTCTCACCAGTATGAGATCTCTCATGTGTGATAAGATGTGATTTACTCACAAAACATTTCCCACACTCAGCACAAGGATAGGGCTTCTCACCAGTATGAGATCTCTCATGTGTAACAAGAATTGATTTCTGAGTAAAACATTTCCCACACTCAGCACATGAATAGGGCTTCTCGCCAGTGTGAGATCTCTCATGAAAGACAAGACTTATTTTAAGCCCAAAACATTTTCCACACTCAGCACATGAATAGGGCTTCTCACCAGTGTGAGATCTCTCATGGCTGACAAGATTTGATTTTCTCACAAAACATTTCCCACACTCAGCACATGAATAGGGCTTCTCACCAGTGTGAGATCTCCCATGATTAAGAAGAGTCGATTTCCTCACAAAACATTTCCCACACTCAGCACATGAAAAAGGCTTCTCACCAGTATGAGATCTCTCATGATTGTCAAGACTTGATTTATGACCAAACCATTTCCCACACTCAGCACATGAATAGGGCTTCTCACCAGTATGAGATCTCTCATGTGTGATAAGATGTGATTTACTCACAAAACATTTCCCACACTCAGCACAAGAATAGGGCTTCTCCCCAGTATGAGATCTCTCATGTGTGACAAGAATTGATTTCTGAGTAAAACATTTTCCACATTCAGCACATGAATAGGGCTTCTCGCCAGTGTGAGATCTCTCATGAAAGACAAGACTTATTTTATGCCCAAAACATTTTCCACACTCAGCACATGAATAGGGCTTCTCACCAGTGTGAGATCTCTCATGTGTGACAAGACTGGATTTCAGAGTAAAACATTTCCCACACCCAGCACATGAATAGGGCTTCTCACCAGTGTGAGATCTCTCATGTCTGACAAGATTTGATTTAAGAACAAAACATTTCCCACATGTGGAACAGGAATAAGTTCCTCCAGCAGGGGGAGAGCTGTGCTGGGTATGAGGCCCCTCAGGGTTAGACAGATGAGGGGAGTCTGGGGGAATATTTGGGGTAACCAGGATATCTGCAGGAGACTCTTGTCCAGTGACATCATCATCCGTTGTACAGTCTGTGGATACAGAGAGACGAGTCTCTGAGAGGTTCCTGATGTCGGGACTCCGCCCTGCAAATAGAGAAACATCATCACTTCCTGTTAGAGAATTCTGAGGGGAGGAGCAATTATCATTAGGGATGAAAGGAAAGAGGATGGTCGGCACTGCTGTACAACTTCCTTTATTTGGCAATGTGCAGACAAGTAGGCTGTGTGTTACATCATCACCTCACAGTCCATAAGAAGAGACTAAACACGTACCGGTGCTGGGGGTGGATAATGGTGGGTGCTGGTTGCTGGGAGCCTGACGGCAGTTTCACACACAAGCGCTTCTTCGGAGGCTATGCAAGGGGGCGGGGCTATATCTGCTCTAGTTGGAGAAAGTGCTTTACTGTAATAGTAACCTGCAATCCAGGATTACAGTGTGGGGAGGTCAGGGAGAGCGAGGCCAAACAACACGGCCGCTATTCCTAATGGAATTACAAGTCCTGCTGCAGCAGCTAATTATACAAGCCACTAACATAATATCCCATGATGAATATAGGTCAGGCCATGCAGAGCAGAGAATCTGGCTGACCTCGTCCTCATATACAACAAGGACTGCCTGATTAGGGGAAGCTGGGGTTAGGAAGGTTTAAAAGTTAACTTAATATTTCCTCTGTGCACGCTACACGCGCTAGTGGCAGCATAGTGTGCGTTACTTAGCAACGGCCGCTGCCTTGACTTGCCACGCGGTAGAGATGTATTGCTCCCGCGATCCTTCACTATAGCGGCTGCTACGTAATGTGCACAGAGGAAATAAGTTGCGCTGCTCTATTAGCGCTTGTAACAGTACTTTAGTCGCGCTGTTTGGCAGCTCTATAGTTCATGAATCAACCCCATTGTGTTTTATAGCATGTAAATAGTAACTGTTGAACTGAACTAAAAGAGGAGAGAGTCAGGAATAGATACGGCACCTATTTTGCTGAACTTCTGAGACACAATCTCCTCCCCAGTTCTCCTTGAATGTCGCTGTTGCCCATCCTCTAATGGCCAATCTCTGTTTCTTGTAAATTATAACTTTTAAACCTTCCTAACCCCGGCTTCCCCTAATAGCTAACAGCGCTATAGCCAGTCAATCAACCCCAATGGCCACAACTCATTAAGATCATTCTGGTGATAATAAGGAAAGTGGAAACATCACCAACACATCGATCTGAATTTAAGTGTTAATTCACTAAAGAAGCTTGCCTTATTAACATGTAGTGATAAGCTTTCAAAGTGAGAGTCCTTACGTTTTCACCTTTGTAGTTATTCTCATATGCAGTAGGTAGGAAGGGGAGGAGCCCACAGGAAAGATGTAGCCCCACCCCCTGCTGCCGGGACGATTACAGCAAGGCTGGGTAGGACAGCAAGGGAAGGAGAGAGAGAGAGAGAGAGAGAGAGAGACTGTGGCTGTGCAGCTAGGTCTGTGTTTGTTTCTGTGTGCGAGTGTGTGTATATCTATATATGCTTGGTGTCTCCCTCCCTCCCTCTGTCTATGATGCTGAGCATGTTTACTAAGCTTCCTTCTGAGTGGAATCTGTCCTGTTAAACCTCTGTATGGTCTTGGCCACCGTGCTGCAGCTCAGTGTCAGAGTGTTGGCAATATTTTTATAGCCTAGGCTATCTTTATGTGGAGCAACAATTACTATTAAGCTCCTCAGAGAGTTCTCTGCCATGAGGAGTCATGCTGAGCTTCCAGTGACCAGTATGAGGGAGTGTGAGAGCGATAACACCAAATGTACCACACCTGCTCCCCATTCACACCTGAGCAGGGATGATCCCCAACCTGAATCAAATGAGGTTTAAATAGCACAGGTGTGCGGCGGGGATAGAATGGGTTATTTACCCATAATTCCACCGTCCACATTGCATTCCAAAGAGGCTGCAAGTGTCCTATTAGTCACGTTGCAAGCCTCACTGCACGCACTTCCTCCTTCAAGATTCAGGTCGGTGATCATCCCAGCACCTGAGACCTTGTAACACTAACCAGTCACATGACCTCAGGGAGGGAAAGGGCCTGAACCAATTCCCTTCCTCTTCTAAGTTCTCTCCTAGGACATCATTTTCCATCTGATTAAAATAACTTCTCAACACTCAAATGGAAAAGTACTGTATTAATTGTTTTGTTGCTTAAAAGGCCATCTATTGATAAGATATGAAAATATCACCAAGAAGAAAACTTAGGAAATAAGTGAATTGGATTGGGCCCTGAAATGTCTAATTGAGTAGAATTTTGACATTTGTCACTTAGGGGTGTCCTCACTTTTGTTGCCAGCGGATTAGACATTAATGGCTGTGTGTTGAGTTATGTTGGTGGGACAGCAAACTTACACCATTATACAAGCTGTACACTGACTGCTTTACATTGTATCAAAGGGTAGATTCATGACACTGTGGTAATATTACCACACATACTGAGAGGAAGATGATCTATACTGTGTCCAGTAGGGACATATTTGTTACTCAGTTTAATAAGGATATATACTGTAATATCTAATTTTTATTACTCACCAATTCTCATCTCTGCAATAATGTCTTCCTCCTTAGATACTCTCATCACGTCCCCCTCCTCCATACACTGCTGACCACTCCTCACATACACCTCTTTACTTGTCCCCCTCAGGTCACCCTCCTCCATAGACTGCGGATCACTCCTCACATACGTCTCCTCTTCTTCCTTTTTTATTGTCCCCATCATGTCACCCTCCTCCATAGACTGCTGATCACTCCTCACATACGTCTCTTCTTCTTCCTTTTTTATTGTCCCAATCATGTCACCCTCCTCCATAGTCTGCTGATCACTCCTCACATAAATTTCACATTCTTCCTCTTTAACCACAGCATTTGCTTGTATCAGTTCTCCATCCTAATTGCACAAAATAAGAAGCACTTTATAATGTGACCACAGATAACAGCATAGACCACAGGAAACAATGCCACATAGTTTGTGGTCTCTAATGACACTCAGTTCCACCTACCTGATAATGGCGGGGGGTGGTGGGATCTTCCTGTAGACAATCCTGGGAATAAAGAGGACCTGTACACCTCTCTGGTGGGTTTCTGTTACTGGATACACCTGTAGGAAACACACACACTGACTGAATACTATGGGCACAAATTAAGCATTAGCACGTAGAAAAGTAAAATTTACGTACTAGTGAAGTAAATTACAGACTTGAGCAGTGAATACCTCAAAAAATGTCAATTCACTAAGATTAAAGCATTTGGTAAAACAAATAAAAAGTTAAATACTTTTAAGACCTAGCTGGACCTGTCAATAACTAGAAATCAGCATGTGGTAAAATTGACACACAGGAGAGAAAGCCAATAGGAAGAGCCACCTGGTCCTGCTACTCACCTCATTTGATCAGATGCACCGTCGGGTGGGAAATCAGAAAGAAAAACAAAATACAAGAGCAGCAGCACTTGACAGTCAGGTTATTGGGCCAAAGTGCAGGAATATCGTACTTTGAAGATACTGGACCTGCCAGGCTCTGGGCGGGCTCAGTGGAGAGCTCATTAAGTGTAACAAAGCGCTCTTTAAACTATCTGGGCCAAGCAAAATCTAACTGCACACGCTATGGCTGCATATTGTGCGCAGAGGATAACATTCGCTGCTGTTATTGAGCTGCACTGCTGTAGCAATGCAGCTTAGTGAATCAACCCCTTGATCTGTTTGTGTTCATCAGATGAGGGGATCTAGGAGGACCCCAAGTACTGCTTCCTCCATTACAAGTAATAAACAATCTCCTCTTACCAGGTGATGTGAGGGGCGGCTGATTCTCCATCATGGTGTCCTTCTATATACTGTCCTATATACTGCCACTCCTGCATAGAGAAATAAACAGGTTATACTGGGAAAGAAATGGTATTACTGGGGAGGGGGGACATTACATACTGGAGGATAATGGCAATTTTGGGGGACACAGGGAGGATATGGCTATACTGGGGAAGAAATGGTATTACTGGGGAGGGGGGACATTACATACTGGAGGATAATGGCAATTCTGGGGGACACAGGGAGGACATGGCTATACTGGGGAAGAAATGGTATTACTGGGGAAGGGGGGCATTACATACTGGAGGATAATGGCAATTCTGGGGTACACAGGGGGGACATGGCTATACTGGGGAAGAAATGGTATTACTGGGGTGGGAGACATTAGATACTGGAGGATAATGGCAATGCTGGGAAACACAAGGGGGGGGGGGGGATGGCTATACTGGTTAAGAAATGGCATTACTGGGGTGGGGGACATTACATGCTGGGGGATAATGGTAAGGCTGGGGGACACAGGGCGGACATGGCTATACTGGGAAAGAAATGGCATTACTGGGGTGGGGGGACATTACATACTGGGGGATAATGGCAATGCTGGGGGACACAGGGGGGTACATGGCTATACTGGGGGAGAAATGGCATTACTGAGGTGGGGGACATTACATACTGGAGGATAATGGCAATGCTGGGGGACACAGGGGGACATGGCTATACTGGGGGAGAAATGGCATTACTGGGGTGGGGGACATTACATACTGGAGGATAATGGCAATGCTGGTGGACACAGGGGGACATAGCTATACTGGGGAAGAAATGACATTACTGGGGTGGGGGACATTACATACTGGAGGATAATGACAATGCTGGGGGACACAGGGGGGACATGGATGTACTGGGGGAGAAATGGCATTACTGTAGTGGGGAACGTTACATACTGGAGGATAATGGCAATGCTGGGAGACACAGGGGAACATGGCTATACTGGGGGAGAAATGGCATTACTGGGGTGGGGACATTACATACTGGAGGATAATGGCAATGCTGGGGAACACAAGGGGGGGGGGATGGCTATACTGGTTAAGAAATGGCATTACTGGGGTGGGGGACATTACATGCTGGGGGATAATGGTAATGCTGGGGGACACAGGGCGGACATGGCTATACTGGGGGAGAAATGGCATTACTGAGGTGGGGGACATTACATACTGGAGGATAATGGCAATGCTGGGGGACACCGGAGGACATGGATATACTGGGGGGACATTACATACTGGAGGATAATGGCAATGCTGGGGGACACAGGGGGGGGGGGGCATGGCTATACTGGGGGAGAAATGGCATTGCTGGGGTGGGGGACATTACATACTGGAGGATAATGGCAATGCTGGGGGACACAGGGGGGACATGGCTATACTGGGGAAGAAATGGCATTACTGGGGTGGGGGACATTACATACTGGGGGATAATGGCAATGCTGGGGGACACAGGGGGGGGGGGAATGGCTATACTGCAAAATAAATGGCATTACTGGGGTGGGGGACATTACATACTGGAGGATAATGGCAATGCTGGGGGACACAGGGAGGACATGGCTATACTGGGGGAGAAATGGCATTACTGGGGTGGGGGACATTACATACTGGAGGATAATGGTAATGCTGGGGACACAGGGGGACATGGCTATACTGGGGGAGAAATGACATTACTGGGGTGGGGGACATTACATACTGGAGGATAATGGCAATGCTGGGGGACACAGGGGACACATGGCTATACTGGGGGAGAAATGGCATTACTGGGGTGGGGGACATTACATACTGGAGGATAATGGCAATGCTGGGGGACACAGGGGACACATGGCTATACTGGGGGAGAAATGGCATTACTGGGGTGGGGGACATTACATACTGGAGGATAATGGCAATGCTGGGGGACACAGGGAGGTAATGGCTATACTGGGGAAGAAATGGTATTACTGGGGTGGGGGGACACTACATACTGGGGGATAATGGCAATGCTGGGGGACACAGGGGGACATGGCTATACTGGGGGAGAAATGGCATTACTGGGGTGGGGGACATTACATACTGGAGGATAATGGCAATGCTGGGGGACACAGGGGGGGCATGGCTATACTGGGGGAGAAATGGCATTACTGGGGTGGGGGACATTACATACTGGGGGATAATGGTAATGCTGGTGGACACAGGGGGACATGGCTATACTGGGGGAGAAATGACATTACTGGGGTGGGGGACATTACATACTGGAGGATAATGGTAATGCTGGTGGACACAGGGGGACATGGCTATACTGGGGGAGAAATGGCATTACTGGGGTGGGGGACATTACATACTGGAGGATAATGGCAATGCTGGGGGACACAGGGGGGACATGGCTATACTGGGGGAGGAATGGCATTACTGGGGTGGGGGACATTACATACTGGAGGATAATGGCAATGCTGGGGGACACAGGGGGGGCATGGCTATACTGGGGGAGAAATGGCATTACTGGGGTGGGGGACATTACATACTGGAGGATAATGGCAATGCTGGGGGACACAGGGGGGTACATGGCTATACTGGGGGAGAAATGGCATTACTGGGGTGGGGGACATTACATACTGGGGGATAATGGCAATGCTGGGGGACACAGGGGGACATGGCTATACTGGGGGAGAAATGGCATTACTGGGGTGGGGGACATTACATACTGGAGGATAATGGCAATGCTGGGGACACAGGGGGACAGGGCTATACTGGGAAATAAATGGCATTACTGGGGTGGGGGACATTACATACTGGAGGATAATGGCAATGCTGGGGGACACAGGAGGACATGGCTATACTGGGGGAGAAATGACATTTGTATAAAAAAGCAAAGGGGCGTGCACCTTCCGTCTCTGGGTTTATTTCCGTATTTGTGACAATTCCGTAATACAGTGCTTCATCACTTTCGTTACATACTGCATTTATACTCGTGCATACAAGATCTTACGTATCCTTATGTATGTGGGTCATCATTGTGGAGGTGGGTGGTGGGTAGTAGGTGGTATAGCGACGGCCGTTTCGCGTCTCCTGACGCTTGGTCACGCTGCAGACCACTGTGAATGGGGGCTGTGAGCTTCCGGAATTAAGACGGAGCGTAAGCTCCGCCCCTTCCGGTTGCGTCACTTCTCCCATACTTGAGCTGGTTGCCATGACTCTGAGGACGCTGAACTAGGGGACAGTGGGCGGAAACTAAAGCTTTCCCGCCTATGGTCGAACATGGGACAGTTTGAAACTATGGCCCAGTCCGCAAACATTTTCAAAAACTTATGACGGCGCTTGTGTATAGTTGCACCGCGCTCTTCGAATCGAGGATTCGTGCGGTGCATACCATTAGATACACAGTGCTACCCGCATTGGGGCACCTGTGCAGCAGGCTTGCTATCCAGCCCGCCCACCCGCGAACGTCATATTTGCACGGCTAAATTAAAGGATCCCATTATCCCTCTGTACCCAGCGTTCCCGTTGTCATGGCAACCGTGAGGTAAGTGTTTTGTGATAAAAAGTGAGCTTTAAAAACACTTGGGGGGGGGTATATATTAGATTTAAGTTACCCCGGAATATATATTCAGTGGGAATACGTAAAGGTAGGGCATCTACCAAGGGGCTAACATTAACAGGCTAAGATTCTACATAGCCAATACTTTACAGGAACCAAACTAGACTCTATTCATTGGACATCTATTTGTTACTCTATATAGTCTATAACCTCTAAAGCAATGGTTATCCAGTAGTATATATTATATCCATTTCTATCAATTGCAGATTCTACACATCTTAATTCTAGCGTTACATCCACAGAACTTAATATACATATAGTATCAAAAAAGTCCTTTTCTTAAGGAAGATTCTTTCAGGGGTCCAGCATACAAGAAAGTTCAGGTTTATCATTGAGGCCTAACGGGCCCATTGCTTCAGTCCTCAAGATCATTTTGGTTTCTCTCCTCAATAGGAGTCTCTCCCTATCACCGCCCCTTGATGGGGTCTCTTGTTTTTCTAACGCTAAAAAGCATAAATTCAATCTTTCTGTAGGATGCTCTTTTCTCATGTGTTCGATAAGTCGGGTACAGCCCTTTCCCGATTTGATGGAACTCATATGTTCCCCAAATCTAACTTTCATTGGTCTGGTAGTTTGCCCTATATAGAACCGACTACAAGGACATATCAATGCATATACAACAAAATCAGTTTGGCAGGTAAAAAATCTGTATCAAATTTCCACCTATTTGCACAATTTTCTGATTTATCAGCTTGTTACACCACTTACAGTAGCCGCATCTATACTTTCCCTGGGGCAATGTTGCCATTAACCAATCTTTGTTTCTGGGAGAGATGAACTCACTGCTAGTAAGTATGTTACCCAGGGTGGGTGCTCGTCTGAAAGCCACCCTGGGAAACTCATGTGATATGCATGCCAAGTCTGGATCTCTTTTAATCATAGACCAGTTGGAATGTATGGCCTTCCTGATTTGGTCAGCCATCGAGGTGTAGTCAAACGTAGAAGTCGTTCTCGCTACTTTACTTTCGTCTTTCTCTCTCGGGGTTAAGAGTGACCTCCTCGTCTGTCCCCAAGCTCTGCGTCTAGACCTTTTAAGTAGGTCAGAATCATATCCTCTTCTCTGGAACCTGGCAGTGAGTTCATCAGCTTGTACAGTAAAATCCTCATCCCTGCTGTTATTACGTCGCAATCTTAAATATTGCCCATAAGGAATAGCTTCTGTTGTGTGCCTAGGATGGAAACTTTGTGCATGAAGGATTGAATTAGTAGCTGTATTTTTCCTAAAGCCTTTCGTGATCAGTTGATTATCTTCAATCATTAATTTGACATCCAAGAATGTCACTTCACGGTCATTAATCTCAGATGTAAACTGCATGTTTACCTCATTAACATTTAAGTATTGCATGAATTCCACAAATTCGTTCTCTGTCCCTGACCACACCACCAGGATATTATCCACGTACCTGGACCAATGTCTGATGCACCTCCTGAATGGATTAATATCTGAGAGTACAGCAGACTCCTCCCACGCCCCCAAGAAGAGGTTAGCGTAGGAGCATGCCACCGGGGTCCCCATGGCCGTCCCGGACACTTGATGGTACCAGCTGCGGTCAAACAGGAAGGCATTATGTGTCAACACAAATTTCAAACATTCAAGGATGAATTCAACATATTCTTCATCCTTATTATTACACAAAAGGTACCGTCTGACCGCAGCTATTCCCATGTCGTGCGGGATCCTGCTGTACAGACTGACCACGTCAATCGTGGCCAGTCTGTCTCCGGGCACCCATGTGGCATGCTGCACCATCCCTAAAACCTCTAGGGTGTCCCTGAGGTAGGATGGCACCGCCCTCAAGAGGGGGCGCAGGAGGTGGTCCAGGTACCTGGATAACCTCTCCGTGAGGGATCCACAGCCCGAAACTATGGGTCTTCCCGGCGGTGAGGCCAGGGATTTGTGGAGCTTCGGTATATGATACCACACTGGTCGTCGTGGATAGAGTGGGAGTAGATCTGAAGCCAGTTTACGTGAAAGAAAACCTTTTTCTACACCTTTACGCAGCAAAGAGCGCAGTGCATTTTGATATCGCGTGGTGGGATCAGAAGGGATAGGGTGGTATGTCTCTCGGTCATTAAGCTGTCTTAAAGCCTCATTGCAATATTGTTCATTGGACATAATGACGAGGTTACCTCCCTTATCTGCCCTTCTGAGTATCACCTCGCGATTCGTTTTCAACCAGTTCAGTGCTCTCCTCTCCTCTACATTCAAGTTAGAATCAACTGAATCACAAACTACTGCTTTTACATCTTTAAGTGTACTTTCAAAGAAGTGTTCTAGTGTGGAACCTGGAACTGTGGGAAAGGGCTGTACCGACCTACATGCCCTGAATGAGCGAACATCACCTAGACTAAGCATTCTAGAGTCCATGTTCTCTAGACCTTCTTGTTGATCAGTTTCCATTAAAAGATCTTCCAGTACCTGCATAATCTCCTCATCAGTGGGGTTCGACTGCACCGAAAGAAAAAATCCAAGAGTGCTCGTTTCATTATCCCCTATCATTTGAGGAAGAAGGGAAGAGAAATTATGGCTAGATGATAAAAACTCCTCGGTGGGTGTCTGCAGGGGATTGGGAGCATTCCCATCCGTACCTGCTACATACCCAGATGTCATTGGGGCAGTAGGGACAGACTGTTGTAACATTCCACCCGCTGTTTCTCTCTGGCTGGTGGATTGAGGGGAGTCATCTTGTCTAAATTTCTGTGCAATAACTAATTTACGGGCAGATTTAAATATATCAATAGTAAACGAGACAGCATCAAAACTCTGTATAGGACAGAAGTTAAGGCCTTTCCTCAGGAGTATATAACATTCTGGTGGTATTTCTACCCCTGATATGTTTATGACTTGTAAATCTTCCTGCTCTAATTTTCCGCTTTCCGTTTCTTTTTGACTGGTTTGAGGATACTCGATCCCTCCCAGCTGACTGCTTTCAATCTTCTTACTAGTTCTTCTCCTTCCTCCTCTTCTGACTCGTTTCCTAAAGGGGCTGCTGCACCTGCACATTCTTCTTGTTCTTTGGGTCCCTTTTTCTAATCCTTATTCTTATTGTTAGGTCTCTTAGGATACTTCTTTTTAACTGGTGCTTTGCCTCCGTTCCCTTTATTATCTTCGTTATCTGACCCAGAGTCTGTGGTCCAATAGCCTTTTGCTCTAGGGTTCTTTCTTGAAGGGGCCGGTGGTCCCCAATTGAAGATTTTTTTCCTATCGAAGTCCTCTTTATCTCTATAGAACTTTTTTAATTTTTGAGTTTTAATCTCGTCTTGGATCTTCAAAATTCTTACTTCGATTTTAGAGGTTACTGTGGAGTATCTCTCCACAAAAACAACAAGAGACCCCATCAAGGGGCGGTGATAGGGAGAGACTCCTATTGAGGAGAGAAACCAAAATGATCTTGAGGACTGAAGCAATGGGCCCGTTAGGCCTCAATGATAAACCTGAACTTTCTTGTATGCTGGACCCCTGAAAGAATCTTCCTTAAGAAAAGGACTTTTTTGATACTATATGTATATTAAGTTCTGTGGATGTAACGCTAGAATTAAGATGTGTAGAATCTGCAATTGATAGAAATGGATATAATATATACTACTGGATAACCATTGCTTTAGAGGTTATAGACTATATAGAGTAACAAATAGATGTCCAATGAATAGAGTCTAGTTTGGTTCCTGTAAAGTATTGGCTAGGTAGAATCTTAGCCTGTTAATGTTAGCCCCTTGGTAGATGCCCTACCTTTACGTATTCCCACTGAATATATATTCCGGGGTAACTTAAATCTAATATATACCCCCCCCCCCCCCAAGTGTTTTTAAAGCTCACTTTTTATCACAAAACACTTACCTCATGGTTGCCATGACAACGGGAACGCTGGGTACAGAGGGATAATGGGATCCTTTAATTTAGCCGTGCAAATATGACGTTCGCGGGTGGGCGGGCTGGATAGCAAGCCTGCTGCACAGGTGCCCCAATGCGGGTAGCACTGTGTATCTAATGGTATGCACCGCACGAATCCTCGATTCGAAGAGCGCGGTGCAACTATACACAAGCGCCGTCATAAGTTTTTGAAAATGTTTGCGGACTGGGCCATAGTTTCAAACTGTCCCATGTTTGACCATAGGCGGGAAAGCTTTAGTTTCCGCCCACTGTCCCCTAGTTCAGCGTCCTCAGAGTCATGGCAACCAGCTCAAGTATGGGAGAAGTGACGCAACCGGAAGGGGCGGAGCTTACGCTCCGTCTTAATTCCGGAAGCTCACAGCCCCCATTCACAGTGGTCTGCAGCGTGACCAAGCGTCAGGAGACGCGAAACGGCCGTCGCTATACCACCCACTACCCACCACCCACCTCCACAATGATGACCCACATACATAAGGATACGTAAGATCTTGTATGCACGAGTATAAATGCAGTATGTAACGAAAATGATGAAGCACTGTATTACGGAATTGTCACAAATACGGAAATAAACCCAGAGACGGAAGGTGCACGCCCCTTTGCTTTTTTATACAAATGTGATTGGACTCTCTCTTCAGATGTGTAATGCGGAGCACACGTCTCGTGACATACAAATGAGGTGCATATAGTGGGACTCATAGCGAGTTGTCTGTGTTATTCATGCTGAGGACTATCATCTTAGAGGTGGGAAGTGCCACACAAACGCTTTTTGTTCTTTGAAGTGATTTAAAGAAATGGCATTACTGGGGTGGGGGGCATTACATACTGGAGGATAATGGCAATGCTGGGGGACACAGGGGGGACATGGCTATCCTGGGGGAGAAATGGCATTACTGGGGTGGGAGACATTACATACTGGAGGATAATGGCAATGCTGGGGGACACAGGGGGGACATGGCTATACTGGGGGAGAAATGGCATTACTGGGGTGGGGGACATTACATACTGGAGGATAATGGCAATGCTGGGGGACACAGGGGGGACATGGCTATACTGGGGAGAAATGGCATTACTGGGGTGGGGGACATTACATACTGGAGGATAATGGCAATGCTGGGGGACACAGGGAGGACATAGCTATACTGGGGGAGAAATGGCATTACTGGGGTGGGGGACATTACATACTGGAGGATAATGGCAATGCTTGGGGACACAGGGGGACAGGGCTATACTGGTGGAGAAATGGCATTACTGGGGTGGGAGACATTACATACTGGAGGATAATGGCAATGCTGGGGGACACAGGGAGGACATAGCTATACTGGGGGAGAAATGACATTACTGGGGTGGGAGACATTACATACTGGAGGATAATGGCAATGCTGGGGGACACAGGGGGGGCATGGTTATACTGGGGGAGAAATGACATTACTGGGGTGGTGGACATTACATACTGGAGGATAATGGCAATGCTGGGGGACACAGGGGGGACAGGGCTATACTGGGAAAGAAATGACATTACTTGGGTGGGGGACATTACATACTGGAGGACAATGGTAATGCTGGGGACACAGGGGGACATGGCTATACTGGGGGAGAAATGGCATTACTGGGGTGGGGGACATTACATACTGGAGGATAATGGCAATGCTGGGGGACACAGGGAGGACATGGCTATACTGGGGGAGAAATGACATTACTGGGGTGGGAGACATTACATACTGGAGGATAATGGCAATGCTGGGGGACACAGGGAGGACATGGCTATACTGGGGGAGAAATGGCATTACTGGGGTGGGGGACATTACATACTGGAGGATAATGGCAATGCTGGGGGACACAGGGGGGACAGGGCTATACTGGGGAGAAATGGCATTACTGGGGTGGGGGACATTACATACTGGAGGATAATGGCAATGCTGGGGGACACAGGGAGGACATGGCTATACTGGGGGAGAAATGGCATTACTGGGGTGGGGGACATTACATACTGGAGGATAATGGCAATGCTGGGGGACACAGGGGGGACATGGCTATACTGGGGGAGAAATGGCATTACTGGGGTGGGGGACATTACATACTGGAGGATAATGGCAATGCTGGGGGACACAGGGGGGACAGGGCTATACTGGGGAGAAATGGCATTACTGGGGTTGGGGACATTACATACTGGAGGATAATGGCAATGCTGGGGGACACAGGGGGGACATGGCTGTACTGGGAAAGAAATGGCATTACTGGGGTGGGGGACATTACATACTGGAGGATAATGGCAATGCTGGGGGACACAGGGGGGACAGGGCTATACTGGGAAAGAAATGACATTACTTGGGTGGAGGACATTACATACTGGAGGATAATGGCAATGCTGGGGGACACAGGGAGGACATGGCTATACTGGGGGAGAAATGGCATTACTGGGGTGGGGGACATTACATACTGGGGGATAATGGCAATGCTGGGGGACACAGGGAGGACATGGCTATACTGGGGGAGAAATGGCATTACTGGGGTGGGGGACATTACATACTGGGGGATAATGGCAATGCTGGGGGACACAGGGGGGCATGGCTATACTGGGGGAGAAATGGCATTACTGGGGTGGGGGACATTACATACTGGAGGATAATGGCAATGCTGGTGGACACAGGGGGGACATGGCTATACTGGGGGAGAAATTGCATTACTGGGGTGGGGGGATATTACATACTGGAGGATAATGGCAATGCAGGGGGACACAGGGGGACATGGCTATACTGGGGAAGAAATGACATTACTGGGGTGGGGCATATTACATACTGGAGGATAATGGCAATGCTGGGGGACACAAGGAGGGCATGGCTATGATGGGAAAGAAATGGTATTACTGGGGTGGGGGACATTACATACTGGAGGATAATGGCAATGCTGGGGGACACAGGGGACATGGCTATACTGGGGGACACAGGGAGGACATGGCTATACTGGGGGAGAAATGGCATTACTGGGATGGGGGACATTACATACTGGAGGATAATGGCAATGCTGGGAGACACAAGGGGGCATGGCTATACTGGGAAAGTAATGGCATTACTGGGGTGGGGGACATTACATACTGGAGGATAATGGCAATGCTGGGCGACACAGGGAGGACATTGCTATACTGGGGAAGAAATTCCATTTCTGGGGTGGGGGACATTACACACTGGAGGATTGTAACACTAGGTGTCAGCAACCAGAGAGAGAATCTGATTCTTGGCGATCTGCAGTATCCCCAAGAATACAGATATACCTAATTATTGAGGATCTGCAGAATCGCCAATAATCAGATATGTCCAACCTCTAGACACCTGGGTGTGTGAGTGTTTTGGTGCAACAGTATCTTTGGACCACCAGGGTAGCAGGTGGTCCAATAAGTAGAGAAGACTCTACTGCAGTCAAGGACACCAGGAGAAGGAGTCCCTGACTGCTAAGGAGCAGCGTCCCCTCTGAGGAGCAGGGGAACCCTGCAGGAAGGCTGGAACCCCTACGGAGGGTTACAGCCAGGAGGTCGGACAGGCCGGGTCGGCAACAGAATATCAGATATGCAAAGTACCAAATCAGAGATCAGAAGAGTAGTCAGGGAAGCAACAGGTCATAACAGATATCAGAATAAGGTCTAGTCTGAGGTGTGAGGGCCGTGATCTCAACACCCTGGAACTATACTAGAGAATAACACAGGTGATATACAGTATTCCTAGTCTGGGGTGTGAGGGCCGTGATCTCAACACCCTGGAACTATGCTAGAGAATAACACAGATGATATACAGTATTCCTAGTCTGGGGTGTGAGGGCCATGATCTCAACACCCTGGAACGATGCTAGAGAATAACACAGATGATATACAGTATTCCTAGTCTGGGGTGTGAGGGCCGTGATCTCAACACCCTGGAACTATGCTAGAGAATAACACAGATGATATACAGTATTCCTAGTCTGGGGTGTGAGGGCCGTGATCTCAACACCCTGGAACTATGCTAGAGAATAACACAGATGATATACAGTATCTGGCTAAGTATGGATTCCCAGGTCCTCCTGGTTCCACCACACTAAAGGATCTGACTAAGGTCTGAGTGCTAACACATAAGTATTCGCAACGCCAGACAACCAGCAACTGAACAGCAAGAGATATATATAGTAAAGCGCCCCCCAGCTCCCATCAACCAATCACTCGCTGAGCAGGAATCAGCTGACCGCCCTGATCAGCTGACCTTCCTCCTATTGGCATAAAGAGCCTGTCTTGCAGCGCGCGCGCAGCTCTCCATCTGTGTGCACTACTAGGTCCAGAAACCCCAGAGGCATGTTGCTGCGGGGACACCGCCGCACTGGACGCGGAATCCGCCGCCTTGCCATCAGAACACGCGGCGGGCCCCACGCCATTCTTCCCATGCGCACCATTAGTTCCAGACGCCTGCTGCCGCGGACAAACCGCCGCATCAGACGCGGAATCAGCCGCCTTGCTGTCAGAACACGCGGCGGCTTTTCCGCTGTTCCTCACAAGGATAATGGAAAATGCTGGGGGACACAGCATTTCATGGCTATACTGGGGAAGAAATGGCATTACTGTGGTGGGGGACATTACATACTGGAGGATAATGGCAATGCTGGGGGACACAGGGGGGGGACATGGCTATACTGGGGAAGAAATGGCATTACTGTGGTGGGGGACATTACATACTGGAGGATAATGGCAATGCTGGGGGACACAGAGAGGACATGGCTATACTAGGGAAGAAATTACATTACTGGGATGGGGGTACATTACATACTGGAGGATAATGGAAATGCTGGGGGACACAGGGAGGACATGGCTATACTGGGAAAGTAATGGCATTTCTGGGGTGGGGGACATTACATATTAGAGGATAATGGCAATGCTGGGGGAAACAGGGAGGACATGGCTATACTGGAGGAGAAATGGCATTACTGGGGTGGGGGACATTACATACTGGAGGATAATGGCAATGCTGGGGGACACAGGGCGGGACATGGCTATACTGGGGAAGAAATTCCATTACTGGGGTGGGGGGCATTACATACTGGAGGATAATGGCAATGCTGGGGGACACAGGGGGACATGGCTATACTGGGGAGAAATGACATTACTGGGGTGGGGGACATTACATACTGGAGTATAATGGCAATGCTGGGGGACACAGGGGGACATGGCTATACTGGGGAAGAAATGACATTACTGGGGTGGGGGACATTACATACTGGAGGATAATGGCAATGCTGGGGGACATGGCTATACTGGGGAAGAAATAACATTACTGGGGTCGGGGGACATTACATACTGGAGGATAATGGCAATGCTGGGGGACACAGGGGGAAGTTGGCTATACTGGGGGAGAAATGGCATCATTAGGGTGGGGGACATTACATACTGGAGGATAATGGCAATGCAGGGGGACACAGGGGGACATGACTATACTGGGGGAGAAATGACATTACTGGGGTGGGGGTACATTACATACTGGAGGATAATGGCAATGCTGGGGGACACCAGGAGGACATGGCTATACTGGGGGAGAAATGGCATTACTGGGGTGGGAGACATTACATACTGGAGGATAATGGCAATGCTGGAGGACACAGGGGGGACATGGCTATACTGGGGGAGAAATGGCATTACTGGGGTGGGGGACATTACATACTGGAGGATAATGACAATGCTGGGGGACACAGGGGGGACATGGGTATACTGGGGAAGAAATGGCATTACTGGGGTGGGGGGCATTACATACTGGAGAATAATAATGCTGGGGGACACAGGGGGGGGGGCATGGCTGTACTGGGGGAGAAATGGTATTACTGGGGTGGGGACATTACATACTGGAGGATAATGGCAATGCTGGGGATACATGGCTATACTGGGAAGGAAATGGCATTATCGGGGTGGGGGACATTACATACTAAAGGATAATGGCAATGCTGGGGACACAGGGGGGACATGGCTATACTGGGAAAGAAATGGCATTACTGGGGTGGGGGACATTACATACTGGAGAATAATAACAATGCTGGGGGACACAGGGGGGACATGGATGTACTGGGGGAGAAATGGTATTACTGGGGTGGGGACATTACATACTGGAGGATAATGGCAATGCTGGGGGACACAGGGGGGACATGGCTATACTGGGAAGGAAATGGCATTATCGGGGTGGGGGACATTACATACTGGAGGATAATGGCAATGCTGGGGGACACAGGGGGGACATGGCTATACTGGGGGGAAATGGTATTACTGGGGTGGGGGGACATTACATACTGGAGGATAATGGCAATGCTGGGGGACACAGGGGGGACATGGCTATACTGGGGGGAAATGGTATTACTGGGGTGGGGGGACATTACATACTGGAGGATAATGGCAATGCTGGGACACAGGGGGGTCATGGCT
The DNA here is from genome assembly GCF_040937935.1 of Hyperolius riggenbachi. Classification (NCBI taxonomy): domain Eukaryota; kingdom Metazoa; phylum Chordata; class Amphibia; order Anura; family Hyperoliidae; genus Hyperolius; species Hyperolius riggenbachi. The sequence goes on from NC_090655.1 coordinate 275,491,661, forward strand.
ATACTGGGGAAGAAATTGACTTTTTGAAGTAGGGAATGCTCTGAAAAGGTGCAAGAAAACATACGTAAAATTAAGAACAACCGAGTCTCGATCTGGATTTAAAGGAACTGCCAAACTCCTTGTCCATGCCCTCATCACCTCCCGCCTGGACTACTGCAACTCCCTCCTGTCAGGCCTTCCTCAAAACCGCATCGACCCCCTACAATCCATCATGAATGCAGCAGCCAGACTAATCTACTCCTCCCACCACTCTGTCTCCATGACTCTCCTACGCAAATCCCTCCACTGGCTTATAATTCGCTTCAGAATCAGCTTCAAGATCCTATGTTTGGCACACAAATCCATACACAAGTCCTGCCCAACCTACATCTCTGACCTGGTCAGCAGATATACACCTGGCCGCCCACTTCGCTCCTCCAATAACCTCCTCATAACCACCCCACGCATCTCGTACTCCCGTGCACGACTACAGGTCTTCACTAGAGCTGCCCCCATCCTGTGGAACTCTCTCCCACTGCCCATCAGGCTTGCCCCCACCTTCAACATCTTCAAAAAAAGCACTCAAAACTCACTTCTTTAAGGAGGCCTATATCAACTCAACACTGCCCTAACCCTCGAGAACTTGTTGATGCACCCCCTCCTTTCGTGTCACCAACCTCTCCCTCTAGATTGTAAGCCTTTGGCAGCGCCCTTTCCCCTTGTGTATCATACTTGATGGTGTGCACTTTACCCAGAATTATGGAAGAAGCAGACATATTGAAAACATCCTGTGTTTACAAATTAGCTGCTCTGCCGTGCAGAGAAGATTCCTGAGCTGACACAGCTGAGAGAGAGCAAATTACAACTTGTGATTAGCTTCAGATGCGGGGGAGTTAGACAGGCTAAACTCTCTTAATACATACAGGGTGCATTTCTCTATGTTCTCCTCCTGTGCTGTGCAAGAGTTCAGGTCCACTATAAATGAAGTCTGCACTAGGAGCAGCGGCTGGATAGTGTACTGGATATAGGAAACAGAAGGATCGGACCAGCACCATATAGGTTAAATCATTCATTTACATAAATAGGATAGAGAGTGTGCTGGGGTAACACAAATAGCACAACACAATAGAAAGTTCCCTGTATAGCATCACACTGACCGGAGCAATAAATCCAAAAAATCTTTATTATCAAATTACAGCCCAACTCAATTAAAAGCAAGGAAGAAAAACCATCACAAAAGGTGAAATGAGTGGTGTCCTAAACCAATAATCAAAATACAAAATCACAGGTCCTCCTCATCCAAAGTGTCAAATATGCAATGTAAACAAATCACACGTGATAAACATCTACAAAAAAAAATCAATATTGCTAAAAAAATTACAAATGAAAAGATGCAAGAGAGAAATTCCAGCAACAAAATCAGCAAATCAGGTGAACAAGTGTCACAAGCCGCCCCAGAAGGGGTAAATAGCAATAATGGTAGAGATAAATGTCTATAATGTAACGTGCACCGTGCAATAGCAGCAATACAGAATGACAAGTAAAGTGCTCACGTGTAATAGAAGAGATGAGGGGACTGCAGGACTACCAACCACAAAGCCTTATTGCACCACGTGGACAACTCCCGCTGCAGAAGAGGCACTGTGGGGTGTATTAAAGGACAACTGCAGTGAGAAGAATATAGAGGCTGCCATATTATTAGGTGTGATTTGTTTACATTACAAATTTAACACTTTGGAGGAGGAGGACCTGTGATTTAGTATTTTAATTATTGATTAAGGACACCAATCATTTCAGCTTTTGTATTTTTTTTTTAAATTGCATTTAATTTGGTAATAAAGATTTTTTTGGCTGTATTATTCTGGTCAGTGCGGTGCTATACAGGTTACTGGATATACACCTGTAGTAACGATCCACATAGGACTCAACCCTTCAAGGAGTAATTTCCAGCAGAATATTTATTTGTGCATAGCGGTCATACAGCATACAAAATAAGCACAACGTTTCGGGCAGAGGCCCTTTCTCAAGTGCTCAAATGATCTGGTAAAACCATGTGGAATATAAAACCAACATTAACACACCACACCCAAATCATTGGCGGGCGGGCACATACTTAAAGGTACATTAACCCTTTTAGGGTCAGAGAACGGAAAAAAATGTTCATAAGAAGCATCTGAGACTGAAATCTTCATTTAGGCCATACAGTGACTGAGTGACCATGGGGGCCCCTTATGCACTGAGCGTGGCCAATTTGGTGTTGTCAGATTTTGAGAACATATTTTATTGGTGCAGGGGCCCCCACTGGCGTTAGAGGTTATTGTAGGTTTATTGATGACCTGTTTTTTGGGTGGTCAGGTACAGAGGAGGAGTTGTGCCAGTTTTTTAGTACAGTTAACGAGAAACATGAGACCATCAAATTTTAAATGGATTATAATGCCCACACTCTACACTTTCTTGATGTGGAGGTGAGGAAGAAAGTTGTTTTTTTCCGAAACTGATCTTTACAGGAAAGAAACTGCCAAAAATGGCTATTTATTGGCCAGCAGTTGTCATCCTAAGCCACTTGTGAATGGGCTCCCTAAGAGCCAGTATGTCAGAGTGCGGAGGATTACATCCTCAGATGAACTCTACATGAAGCAGGCACGACTCCTCACACAAGATTTTATTAAATGGGGCTATAGTGATGTGAGGAAATAGCAGCAGAGGAGGGTGGATTGGATCGAGAAGCATTGAGAACATATAATAGGGAAAAACAGGATGACAGAAATCAAGTTAATTTTGTGACTACTTTTTGCAGAGAGTCTGCTGCTCTACGAGACACGATTTTGAAGTTTTGGCCGGTGATTGAGGCGGATGCCCAGTTGTCCCCTATATGTATGACCCCCCCCCCCCAAGATTCGTATATAGAAAGGGTAAGTCCATCAGGGACCATTTGGTCCGTGCAGACATTGGGAGAACGGGTGGGCCCATACAAAGGTTTTTGGGACCACCGAAAGTAGGCACCTTTCCCTGTTTACATTGCCAAAATTGTAATGGCATTATTAGGGGGGCTGAGGTCAGACATCCACGGCAGGGAACTCCAATACCACTAGGGGGCCTTTTCCACTAGCGCGTTCGCGCTGGCTGAATCGTAAAGTCGCAAACCGCTAGCGATTTTACAATCGCTACGGTTTGCTTTTTTAACATAGGAATCACGGTAGGTAATTTCCACTACCGCGATTCGTTTTTTACGGGAACGCGAACGTGCGGCGGAACGATTATTGCCGCGATTTTGCTATGCAGTGCATAGCATAGCAAAATCGTGGCCGCAAGCGTCGGGAAATCGCCGCACATTTTTGTACTTTTGTGATTCAGCAATCGCTAGCGTTCAGCGTGAACGCTAGCGACTGCTAGTGGAAAAGGGCCCTAAGAGACTATGCGACTTGTGATACTACGGGGGTGGTTTACTATATAAAATGCCCCTGTGGGTTAGCTTATGTAGGTCAGACCAAAAGAGACATTAGGTCTCGACTAAATGGACATAGAAGCAACATACAAAACCCCAATAAAAACAAAAGGGGTGAGGAGGATAGAAATCGGGACCCCCTTTAGCAAGACATTTTAAGGAATTGGGTCCCAATGTTAGTCAGCTGAGATGGTTGGTTTTGGAGGTAGTGCAATTTCATGAAGGCCAGGACCGTAGGACCGCCTTGCTTAGACGTGAGGCATGGTGGATGGAGAGGCTGGGCAATCAGTCACCGTATGGCCTAAATGAAGATTTCAGTCTCAGATGCTTCTTATGAACATTTTTTTCCGTTCTCTGACCCTAAAGGGTTAATGTACCTTTAAGTATGTGCCCGCCCGCCAATGATTTGGGTGTGGTGTGTTAAACTTGGTTTTATATTCCACATGGTTTTACCAGATCATTTGAGCACTTGAGAAAGGGCCTCTGCCCGAAACGTTGTGCTTATTTTGTATGCTGTATGACCACTATGCACAAATAAATATTCTGCTGGAAATTACTCCTTGAAGGGTTGAGTCCTATGTGGATCGTTACTACAGATTGGACTTTGTCTGTGAGGTGTGATGGGCCTCTCACTGCACTGGACTCCCGGTATGATATAGAGCATTCTCTGTGGCCGGCAGGTACGTTTCACGTTGTACTAGATATACACCCCCTGTGATGTAGGAGAGCAGTGTTCAGAGCGGGATTCACATATCTTAATGCCCCCGGGGGGCTACTGACTGTGCCTTCTGTGGCTGCAGCTCCCAAGCACTGTGAGTCAGACAGGAGAAAAGCCCTGTGTGACTGCTCACATTCCATCTAACACTAATGCTCTCTTCCCCATCTCTCCTATATAGTTATTGCTGCATACAATCTCTATGCTCATTCATACTATTACTATCCTCATACTTGCCCATGTCTGCACTGATCTCCCCACTGCAATACATCCTGTACAATGCCCAGCAGCCATATATGTGCTAGTCTATAACAACAATCACACAATACCTCTTCCAACAACGTGTCCTCTCCACTTCCTGCAACTTCTCTTCTTCCTGCTGTTACACCACTTCCTGTCTTACATCATTTCCTGTGTGTGTGATCGCCATCTGTGGTGAATAGACTAACTGCAGCCACTGTTTGTGATCTCCTTTACGAAGAGTAGCAGATTGCCTATAAAGCTCATGTGAACCCAAACCCCTAGAGTGTGTAAAGGGCATAAAAGGGACCAAAATTGACTCCATGTTAAGCAATACAGAAATTTTGCCTTTTTAAAACAGAAGAGATTTGAGATTATTCAGAGTGGAATGATCATATGATGTCTCCCACAATGCAGCATCACTGATGAATATGCAAATCTTCCTTTGTTGTCCCTTGAAAGCTAGCCACACCTCCAAAACCACTGGAATGCACTGATGAGTCAGCTTGTTAATAGTACAGAGCCTCAATAATCTAACCTGAATACAGACTGGATGATCCTCCTCAGTGCATGCACATGGATTAATGTTGTTTTATGGGGTGGTGCTTGGAACCCCCACAGTTACAGATTGTCCTTCAAGCTAAACAATCCATTATCATAATAATTATTATTTTTAGTTGCTACAGAACAGCCTCATCTACAACTCTTGCCCCTGAGTACTTACTAAGAGGGACGCATGATTCTGGGCTTAAGGATGTGCTAGTCTTTGGCAGTACTCAGAAATGTGAGTACTTCTGAAAGCGTCCTGAACAATACTGAAGCACTATTTTACCTGGCAGGTCAAAGAAGTTAGACCAGGCATGGCATAGTAATCATGGCCACTGACTGTCCTCAGAGGAGCTCACAATCTAATCCTACAATAGCCATAGTCTAATGTCCTACCATATTATTATTATGTATTTACATAGCACTGACATCTTCTGCAGCACTTTACAGATTGCATAGTCATGTCACTGACTGTCCTCAGAGGAGATCACAACCTAATCACTACCATAGTCATAGTCTTATCATATTATTATTATATATTTACTGAGTATGACTGTGTATTTGCTGACATCTTCTGCAGCACACTACAGAGTACATAGTCATGTCACTGACTGTTCTTAGAGGAGATCACAGCCTAATCACTACCATAATCATACTATGTAGAAAACCAAAGAACATATTGGGACTGCTATCCGAGCTGCACACCCCAGCCCTTCCAGATGTGTTAATTACACAGGGGCCAGCAGGGACCCTAACCATAATAAACACATTACCTGGCTATAATATTGGGTGTGTAATGATGCTTACACCCACATGTACTACTGTAGTTCCACATCAACACTCCATTATTGGGGCAATGACTGGGAGCCTCATCTGTAAATACTGTAACACGGCCAGTGGAGCCAGTATAGAGCCTGTATTAGGCTAGGATCACAGTTTTATACAGACTCATCTTACGTTAATCCATTAATATCTCTCCATTCTATTCTAGCCGTGCTCCTCCTCCCAGCAGCTCTTCCTACCAGCGGCTCCTCCTCCCAGTAGCTGACAGACTGGTGGCCGGGACATGGAAGTCCTCTCCTCCCTCCATCACTACTGAGCTTATGGAAAGTGTCCTGGAATCAGGTGACTGGACGGGTGACAGCTCGGATGTAGAATAAAGGGAGGAGCAAATCATCTCTGGTGAGCTCTCAAGATTTTCATTGTACTTTTGACCCCAATGCACTTTCCTCATGTTTCCATTGTAGTCTTTGTAGTATAGATTTAAGAGGGAGGGGGATACCGCAGATAATAAAAACTGATTAGGTGGTTGCCCTTGGTAATCACGGCACCAGCGATCATCTGAGGAGACTGCACTTACTCATGTATCAGCTGGACCTTCACACAGCTGCAGCTGTATACACAGACCAGAGACACTCTGAGTCCATTAAAGATTTATTGTACAGTTCACAATGCACTGCTCAGCCCTAGGTACAGAAGCAGCGGGACAGAAAACACAGATAAACAGAATCAATGTACATCAGATCTAAATAGCTGTCAAGTGAATACCATTCTCCCCACCTATAAACTACAACTACATCTTATGTATAGAAAACTCTCCAGCATAACAAGTGTTACGCAGGCACATCCCACTATAGGTGGACTGTGGGTGTGTGAGAGCCGACAATCACATCCGGAGCTTTTATTGGCTTCCATGAGAATGTGATGGGCAGCATACCTACTACACAGGTCCAGGAACTTCAGGCCATAATTGGAGTTCTTCCAGATTCTGGGAAACTTATGTTTATTTTCATGTTGTGATTTGTTTACACTTCTGGTCCCTGACAGTGCCAGGCTGTCTGTAGATTTGAGCAGATACAACTCCATGGCCTTCCACAAAGCATGATGTACTAGAATGATCAGAATTATGTTTCTACAGAATAAATCTTAAGGAAGAACTCTGAATATAGTTTTCTGAGGGATGTACATGACAAGAACCCTGCAGGTTCTTACAATCCCCCCCCGAGAAAACATATGCAGAATTATTACCTATGTTTGTATTTATATTTAACCTTTAAGCTCTACGTTTGCATAGACAGTCCATATGAGTGTGTTTTCCTTGATATGTGTCACCTTTCCATGCTCACACACTCTCCCTTAATTAGATGTTTGTGCACCGGGGGGGGGGGGGGGGGGGGGGGGAGAGAGAAAGAGAGAGAGCAAGACCTCTCGGCCTCCTTTATCCTGGCTTTCTATGATGCCCTAACTTCTAGGCTGATGTCACCCATCTGCTCAGCAGCATTCGTGTCACATGCGAATCACTTGCACACTTGCATTCCCATGGAAAAGTAAAACTTGATTTTAATTGACACAGCAGAGAACCAGTGACAGGGGTCTTCTAAAAAACACATTTAAACAACCAGCTCCTCTTCATATTTACTGCCTATTTACTGTTTTGAGAAAACAACTAACCTTTATATGGTATAGCTTATCCCAGAACTATTGCCCTATAAGACTGTGTATCGGCCACTAACCTTCTAACCATGTGGATTTGTTTGAGTAGTTTTAAACACAACCTCACCTGTGTAATGATGCATATGAGTGTAATCTCCATCATGACCATCAGGGGGTGCAGAAAAGAAGTTCTAAGCCGCAGAGGCCCAGTCTGAGGATCCCTGGAACATGGAAACCTTTCCCACCAGGTCAGACTGGAACTCACCTGATTGTATTTGTGTTCCACCTCTTATAGAGCTCCTTGATCATGGTGAAATATCACCTCCAGTTTAGTGTTATGTTTGTCTAACAACTTAAAAATGTGCCGTCTTGTTTATTGTTATTGATTTATAAAGTAATAATAATACAGACAAACGGTGTACAACACCAATATATACAATGCAGAATTGGTAACAAAACACAGAATCAATACAAAATACAGACCTGGTAATTACAGTGACAATTGTTACCTAATGAATAAAATGTATAATACATTCCAAGACATAAAAGGGTGAGAGAGCCGTGCCCTTGCTTATAGCCAATAAAGTCACCAAGAATAAATGCAGATCACCCCCCTTGGATGTTAGGATCACTGAGGAAGGTGGTCAGTCTCTCAGCTAAATGATAATAATAAGCTAGCCTGCTAGGCCTTTCATAATAAATAGTTCAAAAATGGTGGCTTTTTAGGGGATTTTTGGTGATGCGTGACAATTATTAGTTAAAGGACAAGTGTAATGAGAAGAATATGGAGACTGCCATATTTATTTCCCTTTAAACAATAACAGTTGCTTGGCAGCCCCGCTGACCTATTTGGCTGCAGTAGTGTCAGAATCACCAGAAACAAGAATGCAGCTAATCTTGTCAGATGTGACAATGTCAGAAACACCTGATTTTCTGCATGCTTGTTCAGGGTCTATAGCTAAAAGTATTAGAGGCAGAGGATCAGCAGGATGCCAGGCAACTGGTATTGCTTACAAGGAAAAAAAATATGGCAGCCTCCATATCCCCCTTGTTACAGTTGTCCTTTAATTTTACTTCCTACATTCTCCAAATTGTGACATTATAAATGATCAGATTATTAGGGGTAATTGCTGCAGATGCACACACAGCACAGTCCCCAGTTTCCGGCACTAGCGGGGAATCACCTGTAGTGGGATACATGTGCTTAGAGTGTATTGAGAGGTGCGCTGGACATGATATAACTCATTCTTTTGAAATATGGTTACTTTATTTACTTTTTATATGGTCAACTATAAAAAACACATCTGTTGATAATGTTGGTATAATAAAATGTCAGATTCCACTCACACATACACCCACATATACATGTACACAACCATACCAGAGCGTACTGGTTTCCTTTAAAAAAGATATTCCACTATAAAAAAAAATCACAAAAATTTTTTAGGAAAAAGTTTGTAATGATTATGTTACAAGGGGTAACAATCAAGGGTTAAAATTAATTAAAAAAAAAAAAAAAAGGGAGGGCTAACATACTGGGACAGAATTATTCACATTGGTTGGAATCCAGTATTTCCTGTATCAAAGTCCAGGTTCCTGATGCCAGTCCTTAGCCTAATGGTAACAATGTTAAGTCTTCACCTCAATACTCATGCACCTCTACATGCAGGTTATCCTTAAATGTACTATAGCGGGAGTTAAACGCACTAAAATGAGTGCCTCACCTCATATGGCGTTTCTTCTGAGATAGTTCCAGTATTCCAGCTAGATCAGGTAATCTCGAGTAGGACCCTTCAGGGGATTGGTCTGGGTGAGCCTGCTCTTGAGTTAGCAGCTGCAAGCCGTCTCCCACCGCCGACTCTCGCTACGGCGTCAACTTCCGGTTCTCCGCTCCCAAGCGATGACGTCACTTCCTCCAGTGCCTCTCACTGTGCTGCTTCAGTCACTTCCCTGCATTCCACCAGAGCTGATACTTCACCGTACACTCTCCTGTCTGGACAATTTGGCGAGAAAGTCACCACCCCTCATGTCCCTACGTACCACCTCCACTCCAAAATAAACAACATCCCTCACTCTACAATTATGGTAGCTTGCAAAATGCTTGGAAAGTGGGTGCCCTCGCCACCCCTTCCCAATATTGTTTAAATGCTCCCCAATCCTCCTCGATAGGGATCTCTTAGTACGCCCCACGTATATTTTACCACAAGGACAGGTCAAGCAGTAAATAACACCCCTAGTATCACATGTAATAAGCTCCCTGATCTTAAATGTCTCTCTACCCCCCCCCCCCCCTGACTTCAGTAATTTTCCTATAGCCCTTTGTTTTCTTTATATATGTACAATTGCAATTTTTAAAAAATGCAGAGATATCAGTGGAAGTATCCCTTTAATGACCAAGGAGGGGGAGGAGCTGTGGTTTGGATGTCAGCTGATAAATATGGCAACCAGTTCAGTGACTCCAGAGATTCTGATGAAGACGGTCGCTACCGTCGAAACATGTCAATCTAAATCAAGACTGCTGTAGAAGTGGAGGGGCGCCCCATCTTATCTACCAGTCCGTGCACTTTCCCATAGTTTTATCCGCCTGAGGAGAGTGTACGGCGAAGTATCAGCTCTGGTGGAACGCAGGGAAGTGACTGAAGCAGCACAGTGAGAGGCACTGGAGGAAGTGACGTCATCGCTTGGGAGCGGAGAACCGGAAGTTGACGCCGTAGCGAGAGTCGGCGGTGGGAGACGGCTTGCCGCTGCTAACTCAAGCGTAGGCTCATCCAGTCCAATCCCCTGAAGGGTCCTACTCGAGATTACCTGATCTAGCTGGAATACTGGAACTATCTCAGAAGAAACGCCATATGAGGTGAGGCACTCATTTTAGTGCGTTTAACTCCCGCTATAGTACATTTAAGGATAACCTGCATGTAGAGGTGCATGAGTATTGAGGTGAAGACTTAACATTGTTACCATTAGGCTAAGGACTGGCATCAGGAATCTGGACTTTGATACAGGAAATACTGGATTCCAACCAATGTGAATAATTCTGTCCCAGTATCTTAGCCCTCCCTTTTTTTTTTTTTTTTTTTTTTTTTTTTTGAATTTTAACCCTTAATTGTTACCCCTTGTAACATAATCATTACAAACTTTTTCCTAAAAATTTTTTGTGATTTTTATAGTGGAATATCTTTTTTAAAGGAAACCAGTACGCTCTGGTATGGTTGTGTACATGTATATGTGGGTGTATGTGTGAGTGGAATCTGACATTTTATTATACCAACATTATCAACAGATGTGTTTTTTATAGTTGACCATATAAAAAGTAAATAAAGTAACCATATTTCAAAAGAATGAGTTATATCATGTCCAGCGCACCTCTCAATACACTCTAAACCTTCCTTTTTGCAAGGTGGGCAACAGGGGTTTACCCTACCCGAGTAGGTTGCAGCAGGAGGTAGTAATAAATCACACAAATAAAAGATTTATACTATAAATTTGTGTAAATTATATACAATAGACAGCGCCCTCTAACAAGTGTAATTTGAATACATGTGCTTATCCGTTGCTTGACCAACCGGCCTAAAAAGCACAACCCCCTCCCCCAATATTCACTGAGCCTCCAGCTATGTCTTGCAGCCTTCCTCTTGCTCCTAGCGGGCTCCTAGTGGCTTTCCAGCTTCCCCTGTGCATGGAAGCCAGCGTGTCACCTGACCTGCATCAGGTCACGTGACATGCAGACTTGTGTGCACGGATGCTGGAAGCAGCTAGGAGCAAGAGGAAGACTGCAAGACGTCACTGGAGGCTAAGCCAGAACGATTTGAGGAAAAGATTGAATTGCACAATTTTTGTCAGAAATTGCGATTTTGATTCGATTCAGGATTTTCTTCGAATCAAGCTTTGCTTTGGCCAGTTATCAAGTCTAGCCTGTCCTGCAACCACAATTATGGCTTAGGATTAGCACCTTTGCACAAATTCACAGTGCCCCACTGCAGCACACAACAGCTATGCAGAATAGATTGCCATAAATTAACAGTGCCCCACTGCAGACAGCTTTGCAGAACAGCTCGCCACAGTCAGTAACCACAGCACAGCCATCAGCATTATCACGCTGACACACTGTGCAAAAGGAGATGGAGGCAATACAAACTTTGATTGACAGTCATGCGGGCGGAGTCAGTCGACCGCCCAGCCAATGACGTGGAGGTGCTGGGAGGAGCGAGCCGCACAAGAGTGTGAGAAGGTGGGCGGAGTCTGCCACCCGCCCAGCCAATGACGTGGAGGCGCTGGGAGGAGTAAGCCGCCACAAGAGGAAGAGCCCACTCAGCTAATAGGCTAGACTTAGGGAGTTAAGGGAGAGAGTGTTCCGTCCCATGCCGCAAGTTAGACCCACTGAACCGCCACTGTACGGAGAGACAAGCTGTGCACAGCGGGAGAGGGGACTGCTACACTGCCTGCAAAGGGGGATGAATTGGCCACTCTGACGATTTCTGTGATCGCAATTTTGATACCCCAACGGTTTATCGTTCAGGCCTACTGGAGGCTCAGTAAGTATTTAAGAGCCTGCAAACACCCTAAAAACAAAGTCCCCATTATCCCTCAGGCATGCCGGTTAGTTATGGCTTCCAGTTGCCTCAACTAACGTTAAGAAAGAGAGAGTGCTACTGACAAGCTATGGAGATTGCACAACTGACAAGATACAGACGATGCGCAACTGACAAGCTACGGAAAGTGCGCAACTGACAAGCTACAGAGGATGCGCAACTGACAATCTACGGATGATGCGCAACTGACAATCTACGGATGATGCGCAACTCACAAGCTACGGATGATGCGCAACTCACAAGCTACGGATGATGCGCAACTCACAAGCTACGGATGATGCGCAACTCACAAGCTACGGAGGATGCGCAACTGACAAGCTACAGAGGATGCGCAACTGACAAGCTACGGAGGAAGCGCAACTGACAAGCTACGGAGGAAGCGCAACTGACAAGCTACGGAGGAAGCGCAACTGACAAGCTACGGAGGAAGCGCAACTGACAAGCTACGGAGGATGCGCAACTGACAAGCTACGGAGGATGCGCAACTGACAAGCTACGGAGGATGCGCAACTGACAAGCTACAGAGGATGCGCAACTGACAAGCTACAGAGGATGCGCAACTGACAAGCTACAGAGGATGCGCAACTGACAAGCTACAGAGGATGCGCAACTGACAAGCTACAGAGGATGCGCAACTGACAAGCTACAGAGGATGCGCAACTGACAAGCTACAGAGGATGCGCAACTGACAAGCTATGGAAAGGAGGAATGCTCATGTTGAGCCCCGTAAGCAAAACAAGCACACAGCGCTCTGCTTATGCCGGGGACACTCAAGGGGCGCAGGGACACAGAGGAGCTGTCTGCCTTACATTCTGTTCTGGTGGGCGGCAGCATGGTGGTAAGCCTTTATCTAATGGGCATTACCGTAATCAGCTGCACACAATACAGGACACAGTGCACATAGCGGGGGACCCGCAGCCATTACTGCTCAGCCTAAATACATATATTGCAGTGGCTGGTAGACTCAGGGACGGCACAATCACATCAGTATCTGGTACAGCACATTATGCACGGGGGAGGGGGACACACAGAGGTCTGCCATTGCCATCAATATATGTCATGGCTAACAACACAAGATGGGCCAACATCACTCCGCACATGGGGGGTACACAGAGGTCTGCCATGCATACTGCTCCGCTCTGGATGGGGAGAGGGGATCTTTCCTCGCACAGCCACAACTATACATGCATTTCTGTGCATTGTCTGCTGAGCTGAAGCAAGTGAGTGTGCAGAATGTGACACACATACCATTACATGTATAGATCTGCTCACAGTATACAGTAAGGCTCTGGTCACAGTGTGTCTTTGTAGCATAACAGCCGAGGTTTGCCACACTGCAATGCACCACCTATGTGATGTTCATAATGCAGCAGGTGCATTGCAGTGTAATGGTGTCCACATAGCTGCCCCTGAATTTTATAGTCTCTGCTACCACTGAGGTGTAAAGCAGAAGAGACCCGAGCCTCAATGTACTGCAGTGACACCCAGATGCCCTGTGGCCAGTGCAATAGTCCACTCCTGGGCTGACAATGCTTTAGCTGTAACTGGCAAAGCACAACAGTGCCTCTACTTTATGAGAAAGCTAAGGAGCGCTAAACTTCCACAGAAGCTGCTGGTTAATTACTACAGATGCCCTATAGAAAGCGGTCTGACCAACTGCATGCCGGCCTGGTACAACAGCTGCACCAAGGCTGCCAGAGAAGCCCTGCAGCGAGCTGCAAAATCAGCAGAAGTCATTATCGGCACTGAACTACCATCACTGGAACTCTTGTGCAGTAAAACCCCCATTATCCGGCACCACCGGGGATTGGCAAATGCCAGATAAGTGTAGTTTCTGGTTGCTTGAGAGTCAATGTCAAAAATAGGCTTAGCTAAAAAAAAAAAAAAAAAACAGTACTATACCCCACGCTATATACCAAACTCAATATTACAGTAATGTTGAAATACAGTAATTTAAGACAAATGACAGACTTACCTTAATGTAACAGAGGTTTATTACTGCATAAGAACTGTAAAACAAGATTTATGCATCCTGCAAGGTCAGAATTTTTCCTTCTGGATGCTGAGACTTCTGGATAACTGTATAAGACTCGCTGTATGAGAAGGGCCAAAATCATTATCAAGGACAACGCTCACCCCAGAAACGCCTTGTATGAGCTCCTTCCATCAGGTAGACGTTTGGATCAATCTGCATACACACAAACAGACTGAAAACCAGCTTTTTCCCATCTGCCATAAACTTGTTAAACTCTGAATCCTCCCTGAAATAATTAGCACTGTGTACAAATTGTTTAAATATTTGAAATATCTGGCATTCTATACAATAAAACACCTGTGTCGCTGCGTCCAGCTGTCCCTGGGTCCATGTTTCTGCATCTGCACATATGCGCAGTACGGACAGCCGTTGGGACAGGAGGACGGGACCAGGGAGCCGGGCAGGTGCGTGTTGCGGGTGGGTGCACGCGCATGCGCACTGACTGGCGACGGCGGTAAGAAAGACCTAGAGCCCGTTTTTAAATGGGCTAAGGTCTACTAGTAGTTGTATAATTCCTCCATTTCTACCTTTGTTACTATCACTATGGGGTTTATTCTTTAAGCTTAAGCATGCTCCATTAACTTAATGGGTGCTTCTGTTTAATTGGCCCAATAGGCTTCCTGTCACATGGCAAATAGCCTATTGGGCCAATCAAAGTGCTGGGATCTCATCCTGTGAAGCCAGGGGCTCAGGGCGGGTTCAGTGGTGCCTGTAGGGTTCCCGTTAAGCTAATGGAGCACGCGTAAGTTAGCACTACCGCAGTAGAGAGTGCGCTGGAGATTTTTACCTCACTCTCCTGTCATTAAGCTGCACTGCTTTAGCATTGGCAAAAGATAATCAGACATTGGCAGACAATACCAAGAACAATAGTCAAGTAGTGTAGGTGGAAAACATTTACAGCATGAGGGTAATAATACACCTGGGCAGGAGATATTGCACTACAGAGGTGCTAGGAGGGTGCTGCACCCCTGCGGTGTTGGGAGGACCGGAGCGGGCGCAGGGGAGTCTCTGCTGTCTAAGGGGTAGGATTACCGCAGGAGGGCGGGCTCAGCAGGGGAGGGATAGAGTTCAGCAGGAGGGCGGGCTCAGCAGGGGAGGGATAGAGTTCAGCAGGAAGGCGGGCTCAGCAGGGGAGGGATAGTGTTCAGTAGGAGTAACGTCTGAAGGTGCTGCTATGCATGTTTGTTCTAGAGGAGATGTTCCTATAACGGCGGCCCGATGGGAGGAGCTTGGTGGCGCTAGACCTCATCCTCGCCGTGTGGAGATTGCGAGGGTGCAGGGATGATCCAATGATCTTTTCCACAGCGCTAATCACTCTTTGGAGTTTGTACCTGTCGCTGGTAGAGATGGCCCAAACTGTTCGCCGGTGGACAGTTCCTGGTGAACTTGGGCTGTTGACTGTAAAACAGAGACACAGAAAGAGGGAAATATTCTGTCCTCAGTTCAGTCTGGATGAATGGGAGCTTCTAATATCCCCACATCTGCAGCTCACAGCAGGTAAATAACAATGTTATATAGAACTTTCCTGGAGTCTCACATTCTTATTTTCACTTTAAGGGGTTGTATCCTGACTCTGAATTATGCACAACAGCAAAACCAGAGTGATGTAAAATCTGGTTTATTCAGATCCCAGGAAAAAAAAATTATGATAATTTCAGCACGCTTGTGTTATCAGGAGTGTTTGTTCAACCAGATAAAAGTGTTTTGGCTTTTATTTTACTTTTCTGGAGAGCTATGGCTGCATATGACTGCAGATCCTGCCTCATTTGTATAGATAAAGCACCTGGTTCATAAGCCTTACATTAGAAAATAAAAAAGTGAACACAAAGCAAGTTCTAACTAGGCTCGGTACTATATGTACCCATATTTATCTCATCATGTCACTTCAGTTCAGGGACTTTAACACTTTATAAACCAATGCACTGAGTAGCATGAAAACATCCTCAGCTTTCTGTATATGGTAAAAAACAAAACAAAAAAAAAACAAAACAATGTGCATCAGAACATTTGTGGCCAATACATTTTCCACACTCAACACAAGTGTCTGATAAGCTGTGACTTATGCCAAAAACAGTTCCCACACTCAGCACATGAATAGGGCTTCTCACCAGTGTGAGATCTCTCATGTTTGACAAGATTTGATTTATCAGCAAAACATTTCCCACACTCAGCACATGAATAGGGCTTCTCACCAGTGTGAGATCTCTCATGTTTGACAAGATTTGATTTATCAGCAAAACATTTCCCACACTCAGCACATGAATAGGGCTTCTCACCAGTGTGAGATCTTTCATGTGTGAAAAGATTTGATTTCTGTGCAAAACATTTCCCACACTCAGCACATGAATAGGGCTTCTCACCAGTGTGAGATCTCTCATGCTTGACAAGGTCTGATTTCCGTGCAAAACATTTCCCACACTCAGCACATGAATAGGACTTCTCACCAGTGTGAGATCTCTCATGTGTGACAAGATTTGATTTACCAGAAAACCATTTCCCACACTCAGCACATGAATAGGGCTTCTCACCAGTGTGAGTTCTCTCATGTCTGACAAGACTTGATTGATAAGCAAAACATTTCCCACACTCAGCACACGAATAGGGCTTCTCACCAGTGTGAGATTTCTCATGTGTGAAAAGATTTGATTTCTGAGTAAAACATTTCCCACACTCAGCCCATGAATAGGGCTTCTCACCAGTGTGAGATCTTTCATGTGTGAAAAGATTTGATTTCTGAGTAAAACATTTCCCACACTCAGCACATGAATAGGGCTTCTCACCAGTGTGAGATCTCTCATGAGAGACAAGACTTAATTTATGCCCAAAACATTTCCCACACTCAGCACATGAATAAGGCTTCTCACCAGTATGAAATCTCTCATGTGTGACAAGATATGATTTATCAGTAAAACATTTCCCACACTCAGCACATGAATAGGGCTTCTTACCAGTGTGAAATCTCTCATGTCTGACAAGATTTGATTTAAGAACAAAACATTTCCCACATGTAGAACAGGAATAAGACCCTCCAGCAGGGGGAGAGCTGTGCTGGGTAGGAGGCCCCTCAGGGTTAGACAGGTGAGGTGAGTCTGGGGGAATATTTGGGGTAACCAGGATATCTGCAGGAGACTCTTGTCCAGTGACATCATCATCCGTTGTACAGTCTGTGGATACAGAGTGACGAGTCTCTGAGAGGTTCCTGATGCCGGGACTCCGCCCTGCAAATAGAGAAACATCATCACTTCCTGTTAGAGAATTCTGAGGGGAGGAACAATTATCATTAGGGATGAATGGAAAGAGGATGGTTGGCACTGCTGTAAACGTCCTTTATTTGGCAATGTGCAGACAAGTAGGCTGTGTGTTACATCATCACCTCACAGTCCATAAGAAGAGACTAAACATGTACCGGTGCGGGGGTGGATAATGGTGGGTGCTGGTTGCTGGGAGCCTGACGGCAGTTTCACACACAAGCGCTTCTTCAGAGGCTATGACAAGGGGGCGGGGCTATAGCTGCTCTAGTTGGAGAAAGTGCTTTACTGTAATAGTAACCTGCAATCCAAGATTACAGTGTGGGGAGGTCAGGGAGAGCGAGGCCAAACAACACGGCCGCTATTCCTAATGGAATTACAAGTCCTGCTGCAGCAGCTAATTATACAAGTCACTAACATAATATTCCATGATGAATATAGGTCAGGCCATGCAGAGCAGAGAATCTGGCTGACCTCGTCCACATATACAACAAGGACTGCCTGATTAGGGGAAGCTGGGGTTAGGGAGGTTTAAAAGTTAACCTATTATTTCCTCTGTGCACGCTACACGCGCTAGTGGCAGCGTAGCGTGCGTTACTTAGCAACGGCCACTGCCTTGACTTGCCACATGGTAGTGATGTATTGCTCCTGTGATACATCACTAAAGCGGCCGCTGCGTAGCGTGCACAGAGGAAATACTAAGTCATGTGACGTGGCGTGCACAGAGGAAATAAGTAGCGCTGCTCTATTAGCACTCGTAACAGTAGTTTAGTTGCGCTGTTTGGCAGCACTATAGTTAGTGAATCAACCCCATTGTGTTTTATAGCATGTAAATAGTAACTGTAGAATTGAAGTGAGAGAGGAGAGAGTCAGGAATAGATACGGCACCTATTCTGCTGAACTTCTGAGACACAATCTCCTCCCCAGTTCTCCTTGAATGTCGCTGTTGCCCATCCTCTAATGGCCAATGTCTCTGGTTTTTTTACATTAAAATAAAGGTTACTTTTTAAATAACTTTTAAACCTTCCTAACCCCAGCTTCCCCTAATAGCTAACAGCGCTATAGCTAGTGAATCAACCCCAATGGCCACAACTCATTAAGATCATTCTGCTGATAATAAGGCAAGTGGAAACATCACCACACATCAATCTGTATTTTAAGTGTTAATTCAATAAAGAAGCTTGTCTTATTAACATGTAGTGATAAGCGTTCACAGTGAGAGTGCTGTCTTATCACTCCAGTCCTTAAGTTTTCACCTTTGAAGTTATTCTCACATGCAGTAGGTATGGAGGGGAGGAGCACACACAGGCAGGATGTAGCCCCACCCACTGCTTCCAGGACGATTACAGCAAGGCTGGGTAGGACAGCAAGGGAAGGAGAGAGAGAGGCTGTGCAGCTAGGTCTGTGTGTGTGTGTGTGTGTGTGTGTGTGTGTGTGTGTGTGTGTGTGTGTGTGTGTGTGTGTGTGTGTGTGTGTGTGTGTGTGTGTGTGTGTGTGTGTGTGTGTGTGTGTGTGTGTGTGTGTGTGTGTGTGTGTGTGTGTTTGAAAGTGTGTGTGGAGAACCTGTTAAACCTCTGTATGGTCTTGGCCACCATGCTGCAGCTCAGTGTTAGAGTGTTGGCAATCTTCTTATAGCCTAGGCCATCTTTATCTGGAGCAACAATTCTTTTTTCAGCTCCTCAGAGAGTTCTCTGCCATGAGGAGCAATGCTGAGCTTCCAGTGACCAGTATGAGGGAGTGTGAGAGCGATAACACCAAATGTACCACACCTGCTCCCCATTCACACCTGAGACCTTGTAACACTAACCAGTCACATGACCTCAGAGAGGGAAAGGGCCTGAACCAATTCCCTTCCTCTTCTAAGCTCTCTCCTCGGACATCATTTTTCATTTTCTGTTTAACCACTTCACAACTGAGGGGTTTTACCCCTTCAGCATCCAAGCAATTTTCACCTTTCAGCGCTCCTTCCATTCATTCGTCTATAACTTTATCATTACTTATCACAATGAAATGAACTATATCTTGTTTTTTTCGCCACCAATTAGGCTTTCTTTAGGTGCGACATTATGCCAATAATTATTTTATTCTAAATGTGTTTTAATGGGAAAATAGGAAAACATTTGGAAAAAATCATTTTTCAGTTTTCGGCCATTATAGTTTGTTTTTAAACAATGCATGCTACTGTGATTAAAATCCATGTAACTTATTTGCCCTTTTGTCCCGGTTATTACACCATTTAAATTATGTCCCTATCACAATGTTTGGTGCCAATATTCTATTTGCAAATAAAGGTGCATTTTTTTCAGTTTTGCGTCCATCCCTAATTACAAGCCCATAATTTATAAAGTAACAGTGTTATACCCTCTTGATATAAATATTTAAAGAGTTCAGTCCCTGAGGTAACTATTTATGGTTTGTTTTTTTTATTGTAATTTTTTTTTTATTACAAAAAAAAAAAAATGGTAATTGGGGAGTGTGGGAGTTAATTTATAATGTAAAAGAATGTATTTGTATATGAAAAATGTTTTTGGTTGTAGTTTTACTTTTTGGCCACAAGATGGCCACAGTACATTTTTGTGAATGCGTCCTGTAAGCGGCGGAAGTACGCTTACAGGATGTTCAGGGAGGCTGGGAAACTCATACCCGTTCATTGATCTCCGAGCGAGCGGCCGGCGGCGTGCACGATCGCGGGAGCGTGCGCACATGCGAGCGGGAGTGCGGACAGTGGGGGCAGCGGAGGGGGTGCGTATATCTATGCTCTGGGGGGGGGGGAACTCAAGTCCCATGGAGCGTAGATATACTGTACCCAGGCGGCGAAGTGGTTAAAATGACTTCTCAACACTCTGCAAATAAGAACTGTAAAATAATTTTGAGTTTTTTTGTTGCTTGCTGGTGGCTTAAAAGGCCATTTATTGATAAGATATGACAATATCATCAAGGAGAAAACTTAGGGGAAAAAAGTGAATTGGATTGGGCCCTGAAATGTATAATTGAGTAGAATTTTGACATTTGTCACTTAGGGGTGTCCTCACTTTTGTTGCCAGTGGTTTAGACATTAATGGCTGTGTGTTGAGTTATGTTGGTGGGACAGCAAATTTACACCATTATACAAGCTGTACACTGACTGCTTTACATTGTATCAAAGGGGCAGATTCATGAAATTGTGGGAATATTACCACACATACTGAGAGGAAGATGATCTATACTGTGCCCAGCAGGGACATACAGGGGTTGGACAAAATAATGGAAACACCTAACATTTTGGCATCATAATCTTTGAACATGTTTTAAGCAATCAAAACTTGACATTTGTTAATTTTTTTTTTGTTTATCATTTCTGTTATTTGATATGTTTAATTAAAATAATTGTTTTTTACAGATATTTAAACAAAAGTTGGTTATAATTTGTTGGTGCTCGCATGGCAGGCGCTACTGTAACAGAAACTGCCCGAATGCTCGGCATTTCAAGAGGTACTGTCTCTACAGTAATGACTGCCTTTGAAAGAGGAGGAAAAACATGTTCAGCAAAGCACAGTTGTGGCCAAAAGTCGAAGTTGTCTGAGAGAGACCGTCGGACTCCAAATCGAATTGTTAGAAAAGCTTGTAAGACCACGGCTCCTAAAATCACTGCAGAGCTGAATGAACACCTACAGAACCCAGTTTCCACAAAAAGCTGGACAAATCTGGATTTCATGGAAGAACTGCAATTAGAAAACCTCTGCTCTCAAAGACAAATGTTTCAAAGCGTTTAGAGTGGTGTAGAAACCACCAGAATTGGTCCCTTGAGCAGTGGAAAAATGTGATTTTCTCTGATGAATCATTGTTTACCTTATTTCTGACCTCCGGCCGAGTGTACATTTGGAGACAGCTGAAAGAAGCATTTCATCCAGACTGCCTTCTCCCAACTGTAAAATATGGCGGGGGTTCTGTGATGATCTGGGTTGCTATTTCTTGGAAATCCACCAGGCCAATGATTTCCCTTCATGGAAGAATTAACAGTCGAGACTATTTAGGAATTTTGGGCGACCAAGGTCATCCTATGGTTCAAGAACTGTTTCCGGGTGGGAATGCCATCTTTCAAGATGAGAATGCCCCAATCCATACAGCTAGAATTGTTAAAGAATGGCACGAGGAACATTCTAATGAAGTGGAGCATCTCATCTGGCCACCACAATCCCCAGACCTCAACATTATTGAGCATTTATGGTCGTTTTTAGAGATTCAAGTAAGAAGTCGATTTCCGCTGCCATCGTCTCTAAAAGAACTGGAGGATGTTTTAACTGAAGAATGGGCTAAAATTCCTTTGGAAACAATTCCCAATTTGTATGAATCAATACCTCGGAGAATTGAGGCTGTAATTGCTGCAAAAGGTGGACCTACACCATATTATAATATATTTTGTTGATTTTCAAGGTGTTTCCATTATTTTGTTCAACCCCTGTGTTTGTTAGTCAGCTTATGAAGGATATTGAATTACTAATGTTTATCACTCACCAATTCTCATCTCTGCAATAATGTCTTCTTTCTTAGATGTCCTCATCACATCCCCCTCCTCCATAGACTGCGGATCACTCTTCACAAACATCTCTTCTTCTTCCTCTTTCTTTATCCTCATCATGTCACCCTCCTCCATAGACTGCCGATCACTCCTCACATAGGTCTCTTCTTCTTCCTCTTTCTTTATCCTCATCATGTCACCCTCCTCCATAGACTGCCGGTCACTCCTCACATATGTCTCTTCTTCTTCCTCTTTCTTTATCCTCATCATGTCACCCTCCTCCATAGACTGCTGATCACTCCTCACATTTGCCTCTTCTTCTTCCTCTTTCTTTATCCTCATCATGTCACCCTCCTCCATAGACTGCAGATCACTCCTCACATTTGCCTCTTCTTCTTCCTCTTTCTTTATCCTCATCATGTCACCCTCCTCCATAGACTGTTGGTCACTCCCCACATATGTCTCTTCTTCTTTCTCTTTAAATGTCCCCATTTTGTCACCCTCCTCCATAGACTGCTGATCACTCCTCACATACGTCTCTTCTTCTTCCTCTTTAACCACAGCACTTACATGTGTCAGTTCTCCACCCTAATCACACAAAATAAGAAGCACTTAATTTGAACACAGATAAAAACATAGACAACAGGAAACAATGTCACATAGTTTGGGGTCTCTAATGACACTCAGTTCCACTCACCTGATAATATTGGGGGGTGGGGCGATCTTCCTGTAGACAGCCCCGGGAATAAAGAGGACCTGTACATCTCTCTGGTGGGTTTCTGTTACTAGATACATCTGTAGGAAACACACACACACTGACTGAATACATTGTCTTTATGTGTATCACGCTGGAGCGTGAACAGGTAACGTAGCTAGTACAATACAAAGATTAGTCAGGTCCAAGCCCAAGTCGTGCACAAGTCAGAGATATCTAGGTACAGAGTAGCTAGGCAATATCGTAGTCAATAAACAGGCAGGGGCATACACATAAGTCAGATGTCAATCGTATTGTAAGGATCAGGCAATAGCGAAGTCAGGGACAGGCCGAGTCGAACACATATATCAGATGGCAGAGGTACAGAAGGATCAGACAAGAGCGAGGTCAAGAGGCAGGCAAAAGGTCGGTACACAGATAAATATACAATAGATGTTACTTCAATAATATTACTAGAATATTACAAACAAATCACAAGATATATAACTACAAAGTACAAGACTGACTGACTAGAGTGCATATATATTGTGCATCTACACAATATATCAATGTAGCTCAGAGTAGCTAGCTAGGCCAAGAACCAGCGAACTGATTAGTATCAAGGTCAGTGAGTGACAGAGCTCTGGCCTTATATACAAATTACAAATTCCCAGAAACCACTCCCAATTTAGCAGCACTTCCTGTTTGATGTCATCAAAATGACATCACCACTGACGTTGCTCCAATCCGCCTCCTTAAGGTATATGACCTTTCTGGTCTCGATTGCGCATGCATGCGCTGGAACTCACCGCCGCGGGGAGACCGAGGATGCCGCCGGAAGATGTCAGTGTGGGAGACTCGCCAGCAGCACGGCCCCAGTCGGAGACGTCGCAGGACCTGCCGCTGGAAGGTAAGCTTATCGCATTACCCTCCCCCCCCCTTGAGGAGTGGTCTCCAAACACTCTCTTCCAGGCTTATCAGGAAATTCCAGATGAAAATCGTGAATTAACTGATCAGCATGAATTTGACGGGCTGGAACCCAACACCTTTCCTCCGGCCCATATCCCTTCCAGACCACCAAATACTGCAAGGAATCACGAACTTTCCTGGAGTCCAGAATTCTCTCAATTTCATATTCAGGTTCACCACCCACCTCGACTGGCGGAGGAGGAGCTGAGGATGAAATTGTGTTAACTGCTGGTTTTAAAAGAGAGACACAAAACAAATTGACTCCCTTAATAGACTGAGGCAATGTCACCCTGTAAACCACATCATTAATCTTCTCCTGAATGGGATAGGGACCAATAAATCTACGCCCCTATTTCACAGAGGGTTGGCGTAAAGGGATGTTTCGGGTAGAAACAGGGCTGTGGAGTCGGTACAAAAATCCACCGACTCCGACTCCTCAGTTTAGGATTCCACCGACTCCGACTCCGACTCCTCGACTCCGACTCCTCTAATTTGCATATTACAATTTTGTTGATTAAAAGTATGTAACATGAAATTCGTCTCGTAACTGCCAACGCTTAGGAATTTTACAAGACAACTGAAGTGAGAAGGATATGTAGACTACTATATTTATTCCCTTTAGACTAAAACTAGTCCTTGGTAAGAGTACTTGTAAAAGGTACAGACCGGAAAAAAGAACATCTATCAGGCCCTAGGCAATGTAATTGTGGGTACATGTAAGAATGATGTGCAGGTACTCTGCAGGGGAATGAGGAGATTCTTCCTCTATTACACATTCTTCATGCACAATCTGAACAAGGTTTATGGGTGACAGACAACACCTCTGTGTTCAATGTGCACAGCATTCTCAGTGGATTCCCTGCAGCTCTGTGGGGAGTGCATATGTAGAGTATAGTACTACTGTGTTACAAAGTAAACCTGAGACAGATGAAATTAAAGTTTTATACATACCTGGGGCTTCCTCCAGCCGCCTTCAGGATAATCAGTCCCTCGTTGTCCTCCTCCACCACCTGGATCTTCTGCTATGAGTCCAGGTACTTGAGCCAGTCGGGCGTAGTGCGCATGCACACACTCCGCCGCCAGGAGCATACTACACCTGTGCAGCACTATTGCGCAGGTGCAGAATGTTCCTGGCTGTGGGAGCGGCATGCGGTCGGACAGCGCTGACTGGCTGAATTACCAGGACTCATAGCAGAAGATCCGGGTGGTGGAGGACAGCGAGGGACTGATTAGCCTGAAGGGGGCTGGAGGAAGCCCCAGGTATGTATAAAACTTTACTTTTCATCCGTCTCAGGTAACCTTTAATTTGTAGTCACCAAACCAAATTTTAACAACATATCAAATTATTTGATTTCATGAGCAAAGGGAGTGCATACATTTGCATAAATCAGCATCGATGCAGAATTATTCTCATTGACCATCTCTATTAGTGACACAGCTACACATCAGGCTTTATTCTTACAGCATAGATGTTATTTAGTATATATAAGAGATTCCTGTGTACACATCATATACACAGTCACAATCAGATATGTATATCTGACCTTAAAAATATGGGGACTGCTTTATTGAAGCAGCACAAGTAACTAATTTTGATTGGTTTATTTCATTTTTGTGGACTAAGCACAGCTATTACTGTATGTATACATTATTTTTAATGACTTTTATCTGAGAAATAGAACATTTTATCATATTTTCTATTTTAATTACAGTTACAAATTCATTAGGAGTCAGAGTCGGAGCATTTTTTCCCGACTCCGACTCCAGGCACCCAAAATTGCCCGACTCCACGACTCCGACTCCACAGCCCTGATGTAAAGGGATGCTGGGGCTGCCTCCTTTATACTGACTCTATCTCTGCGGGAGAAAATGTATCAACTCAACTCAGCCAGCAAATGTAACAACTCAGTAATACCGCCAGTTTAGTGCGGGGATTCCCCGAACTATTATCGCAAGTTTAAACATTTATATGAATTAGCACACAAAAGTGTCAAATACTGATGCGGTGTTTTCCCTCCAAGATTTTTTTTACCGCAAATGTTTTATGAATAGAGCCCATGGTGAACCAGAACTCCTAGGAGTGTGTAAATTGCCTTAAAAATGACCAAAATGGGCTCCATGTTAAGCAACACAGAAATTTGCCTTTTTACAACAAAAGGTATTCGGAACTCTTGCTGTGGTTAATTATTTAGAATATAGTTGCAGAACTAGTTTTGTGTCAGATATATTTACTCTGCGTGGTAATTGTGTTTGATAAAACCAACTGGTTCTAAGCAGCCATGTATAGTATCTAAACTCTTGTATACCCAAGAATTATCCTTAATCCATCAAACAAGCATGTTTTTTTTCCCCTAAAGTAACAATTGGGCAATGCCATTCATCTTATAAATGAGCCATAATGCCACCTGCTGGAAGAATACCATATGACAACATACATTATTGATGAGCCAAGGAGGACACCTACTGGTGATGGCAAAACACTACAAGGTAAGGAATCTAATTTTTTTCTCCTCTGGCCAGTTCATCATTAACGCCTAGACACTCCCACTGCCTTGTGATTAGCTGAAGGATAATCTTTGTTACAGCCTATTATTTTGTGGATTGGCCAGTCACTAAGCTATGGGCAGATATGGTAAATAATAAGGTGAATAAAAATGGAGAGGTGGCACATCATCAAAGGAAGAGATCAAAACACACAGAATCATCAAGAGCAATCCAAACTCATGGATCTCATTTTAACCACTTGCCGACCGCACGCTTATACCGTGCGTCGGCAAAGTGGCAGCTGCAGGACCAGCGACGCAGTATTGCGTCGCCAGCTGCAGGCTGATTAATCAGGAAGCAGCCGCTCGCGCGAGCGGCTGCTTCCTGTCAATTCACGGCGGGGGGCTCCGTGAATAGCCTGCGGGTCGCCGATGGCGGCTCGCAGGCTAAATGTAAACACAAGCGGAAATAATCCGCTTTGTTTACATTTGTACGGCGCTGCTGCGCAGCAGCGCCGTAGCGCCGTAAGGCAGATTGGCGATCCCCGGCCAATCGGCGGCCGGGGATCGCCGCCATGTGACAGGGGACGTCCTGTCACTGGCTGCACAGGACGGATAGCGTCCTGTGCAGCCTCGATCACGGGGGGGGGAGCAGGTAGGAGAGGAAGGGGGGAATTTCGCCGCGGAGGGGGGCTTTGAGGTGCCCCCCCTGCCAGCCACACGCAGGCAGAAGAGATCAGACCCCCCCTGCACATCATCCCCATAGGGGGGAAAAAGGGGGGCAATCTGATCTCTCTGCCTGCACTCTGATCTGTGCTGGGGGCTGTAGAGCCCACCCAGCACAGATCACTAAATACAGCGCTGGTCCTTAAGGGGTGGTAAAGGGTGGGTCATCAAGTGGTTAAAAGGACATGCCCAGAAATACTCCATTACTGGTAATTATGAAAGGGTGTCACAATCTGCATCTGCTGGTGATATCATGAATGAACTACCTTTGTTTCACCAGCAGATGTCATCATTCTCCTCAGGGATTTGGCAGCATGAACTTCTCTCTGTTCCAAGTTTCTTTTTCCTGGGGAAGTTCCTAGTCAAGGCCGGCGCTACCATAGAGGCAAAGGGGGCAATTGCCCCAGGGCCCCAGAGCTTGTAGGGGCCCCCAGTGGCTACAAGAGGAAAAAATGTTTTTTCAAATCGACCTTATGGTTTTGGAGAAAATCGATTTTAAAGTTTCAAAGGAAAAAAAAATACACATTTAAAAACCTGCCGACTTTAATGGTTAATAGCAAATCCACCTTAAATGCTAGAAACCTTAAATTTGCAGGATATGTTAAGGAGATCATTGGGAATAAGAGGAAAAAAACAATTTTTTAAAGAGACCTTTTAGTTTTTGAGAAAATCGATTTTAAAGTTTCGAAGGAAAAAAAGTATACTTTTAAATGCGGTAAATGTCACTTTTAGTAGCAAACCTAACGGTAGTGTAATTTTACATGTATCAAAAGAAAGAGCAATACATTTCCTGACGGGGTTTCCAGGGGGTCCATACGCAGCCGCAGTGCTTTGGCCAGGGATCGCTATACAGCCGCAATATGGCATTTTTTCCTATTTTCTCAATTTTTTTTTTATGTTTAGAGTGTGGGATTTTTTTTTTTAAATTATGTGGGGTCCCCCCTCCTGAAACTTTTTAACCCCTTGTCCCCCATGCAGGCTGGGATAGCCAGAATGTGGAGCTCCGACCGATTAGAGCTTCACACCCTGACTATACCAGCTGCAAAAAAGGTCCCTTAATGCCGATTTTTGTTCCGGGGTATCTGTTGGGGGGGCCCCCAGGTTTATTTTGCCCTGGGGCCCCATTGTTGCTTAAACCGGCCCTGTTCCTAGTTATCCTATATCCCTACAGTGCTCAGAAGATCAACTCCCAAGATTGTCAGGACGTGGTTGACCATTTAACACAGAACACCTCATCTTCTGCAACCACCAGCGCTACCACAAGCACCACATCCGCTGCATTTGACACTTCGCAGGAGTTATTTGGTGGGGAATTAACTAATTCACAGCCATTATTGTTACAACAAGATAAAGGCGCTAAGCAAATTACAACACCTCATATGTCTGAGTTAGGCAACACTATGACGTAAGGTGTGAGGAGGAGGATGATGAAGTACCTGCTGTTGGTGCAGTTTTGGAGGTGCCTGATACAAGCGAAGTTTTGGATGATTATGATGATGATGATGATACTGCCATGGATGCCACGTGGGATCCTAAGAGACAAGATGACCAAGGGGACAGTTCAGAGGGGGAGTCAGAAAGGAGTAGGAAGAGACTAATTGCTGAAAGAAGCAGGGGGAGCTCATTAGCAGAAACAGCTCCTGGCAGTGTCCGGCGCCATGTATCGCCACCTATGGACAGGCAGCCAAAATGCCCTTCAATGTCAGCTGCTGACGCCACCATAGTGCCATCACCCCTGGGCTCAGCGGTGTGGAAAATTTTTTGGTGTGTCTACCTCAGATGACAGCAATGCCATCTGTTCTCTCTGTCACCAAAAATGGAGCCGTGGAAAGTCCAACACCTGCGTAGGGACAACTGCCTTACGAAGGCACATGGAGGAAAGGCACAAACTACAATGGCAAGACCACCTGAGGAAAAGCAGCACACAAAAGCAAAGCCACCCTCCTTCTCCTCTTTCTCCTTCAGGTGCATCATCTTCAGCCGCTTTCTCCCTTGCACCTTCACAGCCACCCTCCTCCACTCCACCTCTCACCTTGAGCGGTTCCTGCTCCTCTGCCCACAGCAGCAGCCAGGTGTCCATGAGGGAAATCTTTGAGCGGAAGAAGCTAATGTTGCCCACAGGCCCGGCATCTGACAGCTGGCTTGGCGGAACAGTTATCTTGCCAGCTGTCACCATACCAGCTGGTGGACTCTGAGGCCTTCCGAAAATTTGTGGCCATTGGGACACCGAAGTGAAAGATACCAGGCCGCAATTATTTCTCAAAAAAGGCGATACCCAAACTGTACCATGAAGTTAAAAGGCAAGTGGTGTCATCTCTGGCACACAGCGTTGGGTCAAGGGTCCATCTGACCACGGATGCCTGGTCTGCCAAGCACGGTCAGGGCAGGTACATTACTTACACAGCCCATTGAGTCAACCTGGTGACCGCTGGCAAGCAGGGAGTACATGGCTGTGCAGCGGACCTAGTTGTGACACCTCCACGGCTTGCAGGCACGCCTGCTGCCACCTCCTCTCCTTCTCCTCCTACATCCTCTTCACTGTCATCCTCCTCCTCCTCGGCTGAGTGGCAGTGCTACTCTACTGGTGCTGCGATCTCCTCTCCAGCTACTCAGCCCTGGCTCCACAGGGCATATGCTGCATGCCAGGTACGGATGGGGTCATGCCATCTTAGACATGTCTTGCCTCAAAGCGGAGAGTCACACTGGAGCAGCTCTCCTGGCTGCTCTTAACAAACAGGTGGATCAGTGGCTGAACCTGCACCAACTGGAGATCGGCAACGTGGTGTGTGACAACGGCAGCAATCTCATTTCGGCTTTGAATTTGGGAAAGTTGACAAATGTACCCTGCATGGCAGATGTGTTGAATCTAATAATTCAGAGATTTGTGTGTAAGTACCCAGGCTTACAGGACATCCTGAAGCAGTCCAGGAAGGTGTGTGGGCATTTCAGGCAGTCTTACACGGCCATGGCACGTTTGGCTGATATTCAGCGGAGAAACAACTTCCCGGTGAGTCGCTTGATTTGCGATAGCCTGACTCGCTGGAATTCAATGCTCCTGATGTTTAACCGCCTGCTACAACAGGAGAAAGCCTCAACCAGTAGTTGTACAACTACAGTACAAGGACATGCTCTGGGGAGATGGGGTTGTTCTGGCTGAAGTACTGGACACTCATGTGAAATGCCTGCAGGCTCATGTGGCCGTTTGAGGAGGTGAGAAACATGGTGAGTCGCAGTGAAGGCACCATCAGCGACTTGATCCCGTACGCTTACTTCCTGGCGTAGAGTGGTGGATCAAGCTGTGGAGGAGCAGGAACAGGAACAGGAGGAAGAGTTGTGGGATCAATTCTCAGCAGAACCAGATGTTTTCTTAACACCTGCAGCAGCACAGAGGGAGGAGGAGGAGGAAGAGTCGTGTGGGGAAGAGGAGTCAGATGATGAGGAAGGTGTTTTTTATTTTCCACCGGGGAGGCAGAAGAACAACCGCAGCAGGTGTTGCAAGGGGCTTGTGCTGCTCAACTTTCCCGTGGTATTCTTTGTGGCTGGGGGAGGAGGAGAACTTGCCTGACATCACTGAGGAAGAGCAAGAGGAGATGGATAGTATGTCTGCATCCAAATTTGTGCAGATGGCAGCTTTCTTGCTGTCCAGCCTGTCGAGGGACCCCCATATAAAAAACTCAAGGGGAATGACCTGTATTGGGTGGCCACGCTACTAGACCCTCGGTATAATAAGCACAAAGTGGCGGAGATGTTACCAACTCACCAGAAGGCAGAAAGGATGCAGCACTTGCAGAATTAGCTGGCAACTATGCTTTACAGTGCATTTAAGGGTGATGTCACAGCACAATGGAATAAAAGGCACCACTGCCAGAAATCCTTCTCCCATGTCCACGCAGGCAAGGACAGGACGCTCCAGCAATCTCATGGTGATGTCGGACATGCGGACATTCTTTAGTCCAACGCCTCGCCCTTCCAGATCCACCCACCCTCGACCGGCAGGTAGCCGGCTACCTAGCCTTAACTGTGGATGTAGACACTATGAGCAGCGATGTACCCCTGGACTACTGGGTGCGCAGGCTTGACCTGTGGCCAGAGCTGTCACAATTTGCCATCCAACTTCTGTCTTGCCCTGCCTCAAGCATCCTGTCAGAAAGGACCTTCAGCGCAGCTGGAAGCATTGTCACTGAGAAGAGAAGTCGCCTAGGTCAAAAAAGTGTTCAGTACCTCACCTTTATCAAAATGAATGAGGCGTGGATCCCGGAGGGCTACTGCCCACCCGAAGACTCAGTCAGTCCCCACACACAGCATCTCTGCCTGCCCGCCGTGTGACTGCCTGCCCCAAGACTAAGTCGCTCCCCACACAGCATCTCTGCCCGCAGGCCGCTTGACTGCCTTCTCCGCCACCACCAACAGAGTCCAGGACTCCAGGTGGATTCCTGAATTTTTAAGGCCGCTACTAGCAGCGGCCACTACAATAATTTTTCTGGTGCGTGTACATGCCTGCCTAATTTTTCTGGCTGCACTGCGGCTGCAACAACAACAAAAAAAGGCATGTACATGTGCCCATTCCCCTTCGTGATCATTAACTTGCCGCGGTGAAGGGGCTTGCGAATCACAATGAAGCCGTGACCGCCGGCTATATGAGGAGGGGGGGGGGGCACACCAAAGATAAAAGGTTGTTGCTTCATTGTGGACATACCAAATTCGATCAGCTGGACAGTCACTGTTGTTCTGTCACTGATCTACCACAGCCCGGCAACCATATGGGCTTGAACACCGCCACGGCCCGCACTCTCGCCATGGTGCACACCAGTCCAGTACGGCCGTCACTACACAATCAGCTGTTTGCGGTGCGTTACACAGTGAGTTTGGTGTGTCAGTGTGAAGCAGTACTCTAATTACACTCCCTGATTGATGTTTACACATGCAAGATGTTTTAAAGCATTTTAGGCCTCCAATTTAGCAATAAAATGTGATTTCTGCCCTTAAAACGCCGCTGTCCATCAAATCCGGATTTTTCCCAGGGACTTTTGGCGTGTATCCCACTCCGCCACGCCCCCTCCAGGTGTTAGATCCCTTGAAACATCTTTTCCATCACTTTTGTGGCCAGCATAAATGTTTCTAGTTTTCAAAGTTCGCCTCCCCATTGAAGTCTATTAGCGGTTCGCAACTTTTGCGGAAGTTCGCGTTCGAGGTTCGCGAACCTAAAATCGGAGGTTCGAGCTATCTCTATTTGCTAACTGATTAAAATAAGTCATGTTATGTAACTCATTGTAAGAATAACCTTACAAGTTTGTTTGAATCAAAAGTGCAATTCTACATTGTCATATTTATTCGATATTAAATTAATACCTTTACAAATTGGTCTACGTTTGCATGCTTAAACCAGTACTGTGAGAGACCAACGAAAGACAAACTCAAAAGTTGGGCGTATACCATAGTCAAACTCCTCCCACTATTTCAGGAACTTTGGACTATTGATTTTATATTTTCGGTAACGATTTATACAATCGTTTGACTAAACACCCGACAACACTTGAAGCGAGAGGTATATGGAGGCTGCCATATTTCTTTTCTTTTAAATAATATCCATTGTCTGGCATCCTGCTGATCTCTTTGGCTGCAGTTGGGTCTGAATATATAGGGCTTGATTCACAAAGTGGCACTAAGTGTTAGCTCCGCTGTGAAAAGCCCATTAGCGCATCTTAAGTAGCTTTGCGTGCAGTAATAGCAGCGCAAAGCTACATCGCCCACAGGACCACCCACATTGCACGCAGCGCGGCTGGACAGTAATAGTGCGCTGTGCAATGATAACGTCACACCTGCTGCCCTGTAAATGGCGCACCTGGTGCCCCCGAGTGTATTGATGCAACGTTTACAGGATAGCGGGTGCGATGATAATGTTGCACTGCGCACTATTACTGTCCCGCCGTGCTGCGCGCGATGTGGGTGGTCCTATGGGCGCAAACCACCTAACGCTGTGGGTTGTGCCCACAAACTGTTAAGGCTTCCTAACCTGCTTATCGCCAGTTAGTGAATCGAGGCCATAGTGGACAATTGACTGTGGTAGGGATTAGATTGTGAGCTCTTCTGAGGACAGTCAGTGACATGACTATGTACTCTGTAACGTGCTGCAGAAGATGTCAGTGCTATATAAATACAGTGGGTTGCAAAAGTATTCGGCCCCCTTGAAGTTTTCCACATCTTGTCACATTACTGCCACAAACATTAATCAATTTTATTGGAATTCCACATGAAAGACCAACACAAAGTGGTGTACACATTAGAAGTGGAACGAAAATCATACATGATTCCAAACATTTTTTACAAATAAATAACTGCAAAGTGGTGTGTGCATAATTATTCGGCCCCCTTTATTCTGAGTGCAGTCAGTTGCCCATAGACATTGCCTGATGAGTGCTAATGACTAAATAGAGTGCACCTGTGTGTAATTTAATGTCAGTACAAATACAGCTGCTCTGTGAGGGCCTCAGAGGTTGTCTAAGAGAATATTGGGAGCAGCAACACCATGAAGTCCAAAGAACACACCAGACAGGTCAGGGATCAAGTTATTGAGAAATTTAAAGCAGGCTTAGGCTACAAAAAGATTTCCAAAGCCTTGAACATCCCACGAAGCACTGTTCAAGCGATCATTCAGAAATGGAAGGAGTATGGCACAACTGTAAACCTACCAAGACAAGGCCGTCCACCTAAACTCACAGGCCGCACAAGGAGAGCACTGATCAGAAATGCAGTCAAGAGGCCTATGGTGACTCTGGATGAGCTGCAGAGATCTACAGCTCAGGTGGGAGACTCTGTCCATAGGACAACTATTAGTCATGCACTGCACAAAGTTAGCCTTTATGGAAGAGTGGCAAGAAGAAAGGCATTGTTAACAGAAAGCATAAGAAGTCCCGTTTGCAGTTTGCCACAAGCCATGTGGGGGACACAGCAACCATGTGAAAGAAGGCGCTCTGGTCAGATGAGACCAAAATGGGACTTTTTGGCCAAAATGCAAAACGCTATGTGTAGCAGAAAACTAACACTGCACATCACTCTGAACACACCATGCCCACTGTCAAATATGGTGGTGGCAGCATCATGCTCTGGGGGTGCATCTCTTCAGCAGGGACAGGGAAGCTGGTCAGAGTTAATGGGAAGATGGATGGAGCCAAATACATGGCAAACTTGGAAGAAAACCTCTTGGAGACTGCAAAAGACTTGAGACTGGGGCAGAGGTTCAACTTCCAGAAGGACAATGACCCTAAACATAAAGCCAGGGCAACAATGGAATGGTTTAAAACAAAACATATCTATGTGTTAGAATGGCCCAGTCAAAGTCCAGATCTAAATCCAATCGAGAATCTGTGGCAAGATCTGAAAACTGCTGTTTACAAACGCTGTCCATCTAATCTGACTGAGCTGGAGCTGTTTTGCAAAGAAGAATGGGCAAGGATTTCAGTCTCTAGATGTGCAAAGCTGGTAGAGACATACCCTAAAAGACTGGCAGCTGTAATTGCAGCAAAAGGTGGTTCTACAAAGTATTGACTCAGGGGGCCGAATAATTACGCACACCCCACTTTGCAGTTATTTGTAAAAAAAATGTTTGGAATTATGTATGACTTTCGAGCCACTTCTCACATGTACACCACTTTGTATTGGTCTTTCACGTGGAATTCCAATAAAATTGATGTATGTTTGTGGCAGTAATGTGACAAAATGTGGAAAACTTCAAGGGGGCCGAATACTTTTGCAACCCACTGTACATAATAAAAATAATAATAAATCACAGACATGAAACAAGCATGCAGATAATCCAGTGAGATTTTGGTCAGAAACATCTGATCTGCAGGCTTGTTCAGGGGCTATAGATAAATGTATGAGAGGCAGAGAATCAGCAGGACTGCCAGGCAATTTGCATTCAGAGGTATAACTAGAGGGGAGGAGCACCTGATATCACAGGGGGGCCCAGAGCCAACTACTACCCTTCCCTTCCTCCCATACAGGGGACTATACTACAGATCAGGGTATAACTAGAGGGGAGCAGCACCTGATATCACAGGGGGGCCCAGAGCCAACTACTACCCTTCCCTTCCTCCCATACAGGGGACTATACTACAGATCAGGGTATAACTAGAGGGAGGAGCACCTGATATCACAGGGGGGCCCAGAGCCAACTACTACCCTTCCCTTCCTCCCATACAGGGGACTACACTACAGATCAGGGTATAACTAGAGGGGAGAAGCGCCTGATATCACAGGGGGGCCCAGAGCCAACTACTACCCTTCCCTTCCTCCCATACAGGGGACTACACTACAGATCAGGGTATAACTAGAGGGGAGAAGCGCCTGATATCACAGGGGGGCCCAGAGCCAACTACTACCCTTCCCTTCCTCCCATACAGGGGACTATACTACAGATCAGGGTATAACTAGAGGGGAGGAGCACCTGATATCACAGGGGGGCCCAGAGCCAACTACTACCCTTCCCTTCCTCCCATACAGGGGACTATACTACAGATCAGGGTATAACTAGAGGGGAGCAGCACCTGATATCACAGGGGGGCCCAGAGCCAACTACTACCCTTCCCTTCCTCCCATACAGGGGACTATACTACAGATCAGGGTATAACTAGAGGGAGGAGCACCTGATATCACAGGGGGGCCCAGAGCCAACTACTACCCTTCCCTTCCTCCCATACAGGGGACTACACTACAGATCAGGGTATAACTAGAGGGGAGAAGCGCCTGATATCACAGGGGGGCCCAGAGCCAACTACTACCCTTCCCTTCCTCCCATACAGGGGACTACACTACAGATCAGGGTATAACTAGAGGGGAGAAGCGCCTGATATCACAGGGGGGCCCAGAGCCAACTACTACCCTTCCCTTCCTCCCATACAGGGGACTATACTACAGATCAGGGTATAACTAGAGGGGAGGAGCACCTGATATCACAGGGGGCCCAGAGCCAACTACTACCCTTCCTCCCATACACGGGACTATACTACAGATCAGGGTATAACTAGAGGGGAACAGCACCTGATATCACAGGGGGGCCCAGAGCCAACTACTACCCTTCCCTTCCTCCCATACAGGGGACTATACTACAGATCAGGGTATAACTAGAGGGGAGGAGCACCTGATATCACAGGGGGGCCCAGAGCCAACTACTACCCTTCCCTTCCTCCCATACAGGGGACTATACTACATATCAGGGTATAACTAGAGGGGAGGAGCACCTGATATCACAGGGGGCCCAGAGCCAACTACTACCCTTCGCTTCCTCCCATACAGGGGACTATACTACAGATCAGGGTATAACTAGAGGGGAGAAGTACCTGATATCACAGGGGGGCCCAGAGCCAACTACTACCCTTCCCTTCCTCCCATACAGGGGACTATACTACAGATCAGGGTATAACTAGAGGGGAGGAGCACCTGATATCACAGGGGAGCCAGAGCCAACTACTACCCTTCGCTTCCTCCCATACAGGGGACTATACTACAGATCAGGGTATAACTAGAGGGGAGGAGTACCTGATATCACAGGGGGGCCCAGAGCCAACTACTACCCTTCCCTCCCTCCCATACAGGAGACTATACTACAGATCAGGGTATAACTAGAGGGGAGGCACACCTGATATCACAGGGGGGCCCAGAGCCAACTACTACCATTCCCTCCCTCCCATACAGGGGACTATACTACAGATCGGGGTATAACTAGAGGGGAGGAGCACCTGATATCACAGGGGGCCCAGAGCCAACTACTACCCTCCCCTTCCTCCCATACAGGGGGCTATACTACAGATCAGGGTATAACTAGAGGGGGCAGCACCTGATATCACAAGGGAGCCCAGAGCCAACTACTACCCTTCCCTTCCTCCCATACAGGGGACTATACTACAGATCAGGGTATAACTAGAGGGGAGCAGCACCTGATATCACAGGGGAGCCCAGAGCCAACTACTGACCTTCCCTTCCTCCCATACAGGGGACTATACTACAGATCAGGGTGTAACTAGAGGGGAGGAGCACCTGATATCACAGGGGGGCCCAGAGCCAACTACTACCCTTCCCTCCCTCCCATACAGGGGACTATACTACAGATCAGGGTATAACTAGAGGGAGGAGCACCTGATATCACAGGGGGGCCCAGAGCCACCTACTACCCTTCCCTTCCTCCCATACAGGGGACTATACTACAGATCAGGGTATAACTAGAGGGAGGAGCACCTGATATCACAGGGGGTCTCAGAGCCAACTACTACCCTTCCCTCCCTCCCATACAGGGGACTATACTACAGATCAGGGTATAACTAGAGGGGAGCAGCACCTGATATCACAGGGGGGCCCAGAGCCAACTACTACCCTTCCCTTCCTCCCATACAGGGGACTATACTACAGATCAGGGTATAACTAGAGGGGAGCAGCACCTGATATCACAGGGGGGCCCAGAGCCACCTACTACCCTTCCCTTCCTCCCATACAGGGGACTATACTACAGATCAGGGTATAACTAGAGGGGAGCAGCACCTGATATCACAGGGGAGCCCAGAGCCAACTACTGACCTTCCCTTCCTCCCATACAGGGGACTATACTACAGATCAGGGTGTAACTAGAGGGGAGGAGCACCTGATATCACAGGGGGGCCCAGAGCCAACTACTACCCTTCCCTCCCTCCCATACAGGGGACTATACTACAGATCAGGGTATAACTAGAGGGAGGAGCACCTGATATCACAGGGGGGCCCAGAGCCACCTACTACCCTTCCCTTCCTCCCATACAGGGGACTATACTACAGATCAGGGTATAACTAGAGGGAGGAGCACCTGATATCACAGGGGGTCTCAGAGCCAACTACTACCCTTCCCTCCCTCCCATACAGGGGACTATACTACAGATCAGGGTATAACTAGAGGGGAGCAGCACCTGATATCACAGGGGGGCCCAGAGCCAACTACTACCCTTCCCTTCCTCCCATACAGGGGACTATACTACAGATCAGGGTATAACTAGAGGGGAGCAGCACCTGATATCACAGGGGGGCCCAGAGCCACCTACTACCCTTCCCTTCCTCCCATACAGGGGACTATACTACAGATCAGGGTATAACTAGAGGGAGGAGCACCTGATATCACAGGGGGGCCCAGAGCCAACTACTACCCTTCCCTCCCTCCCATACAGGGGACTATACTACAGATCAGGGTATAACTAGAGGGAGGAGCACCTGATATCACAGGGGGGCCCAGAGCCACCTACTACCCTTCCCTTCCTCCCATACAGGGGACTATACTACAGATCAGGGTATAACTAGAGGGAGGAGCACCTGATATCACAGGGGGTCTCAGAGCCAACTACTACCCTTCCCTCCCTCCCATACAGGGGACTATACTACAGATCAGGGTATAACTAGAGGGGAGCAGCACCTGATATCACAGGGGGGCCCAGAGCCAACTACTACCCTTCCCTTCCTCCCATACAGGGGACTATACTACAGATCAGGGTATAACTAGAGGGGAGCAGCACCTGATATCACAGGGGGGCCCAGAGCCACCTACTACCCTTCCCTTCCTCCCATACAGGGGACTATACTACAGATCAGGGTATAACTAGAGGGGAGCAGCACCTGATATCACAGGGGGGCCCAGAGCCAACTACTACCCTTCCCTCCCTCCCATACAGGGGACTATACTACAGATCAGGGTATAACTAGAGGGGAGCAGCACCTGATATCACAGGGGGGCCCAGAGCCAACTACTACCCTTCCCTTCCTCCCATACAGGGGACTATACTACAGATCAGGGTATAACTAGAGGGGAGCAGCGCCTGATATCACAGGAGGGCCCAGAGCCAACTACTACCCTTCCCTTCCTCCCATACAGGGGACTATACTACAGATCAGGGTATAACTAGAGGGAGGAGCACCTGATATCACAGGGGAGCCCAGAGCCAACTACTACCCTTCCCTTCCTCCCATACAGGGGACTATACTTCAGATCAGGGTATAACTAGAGGGGAGGAGCACCTGATATCACAGGGGGGCCCAGAGCCAACTACTACCCTTCCCTTCCTCCCATACAGGGGACTATACTTCAGATCAGGGTATAACTAGAGGGGAGGAGCACCTGATATCACAGGGGAGCCCAGAGCCAACTACTACCCTTCCCTCCCTCCCATACAGGGGACTATACTACAGATCAGGGTATAACTAGAGGGGAGGAGCACCTGATATCACAGGGGGGCCCAGAGCCAACTACTACCCTTCCCTCCCTCCCATACAGGGGACTATACTACAGATCAGGGTATAACTAGAGGGGAGGAGCACCTGATATCACAGGGGGGCCCAGAGCCAACTACTACCCTTCCCTTCCTCCCATACAGGGGACTATACTACAGATCAGGGTATAACTAGAGGGGAGGAGCACCTGATATCACAGGGGAGCCAGAGCCAACTACTACCCTTCGCTTCCTCCCATACAGGGGACTATACTACAGATCAGGGTATAACTAGAGGGGAGGAGTACCTGATATCACAGGGGGGCCCAGAGCCAACTACTACCCTTCCCTCCCTCCCATACAGGAGACTATACTACAGATTAGGGTATAACTAGAGGGGAGGCGCACCTGATATCACAGGGGTGCCCAGAGCCAACTACTACCCTTCCCTCCCTCCCATACAGGGGACTATACTACAGATCGGGGTATAACTAGAGGGGAGGAGCACCTGATATCACAGGGGGCCCAGAGCCAACTACTACCCTCCCCTTCCTCCCATACAGGGGGCTATACTACAGATCAGGGTATAACTAGAGGGGAGCAGCACCTGATATCACAGGGGAGCCCAGAGCCAACTACTGACCTTCCCTTCCTCCCATACAGGGGACTATACTACAGATCAGGGTGTAACTAGAGGGGAGGAGCACCTGATATCACAGGGGGGCCCAGAGCCAACTACTACCCTTCCCTCCCTCCCATACAGGGGACTATACTACAGATCAGGGTATAACTAGAGGGAGGAGCACCTGATATCACAGGGGGGCCCAGAGCCACCTACTACCCTTCCCTTCCTCCCATACAGGGGACTATACTACAGATCAGGGTATAACTAGAGGGAGGAGCACCTGATATCACAGGGGGCCCCAGAGCCAACTACTACCCTTCCCTCCCTCCCATACAGGGGACTATACTACAGATCAGGGTATAACTAGAGGGGAGCAGCACCTGATATCACAGGGGGGCCCAGAGCCAACTACTACCCTTCCCTTCCTCCCATACAGGGGACTATACTACAGATCAGGGTATAACTAGAGGGGAGCAGCACCTGATATCACAGGGGGGCCCAGAGCCACCTACTACCCTTCCCTTCCTCCCATACAGGGGACTATACTACAGATCAGGGTATAACTAGAGGGGAGCAGCACCTGATATCACAGGGGGGCCCAGAGCCAACTACTACCCTTCCCTCCCTCCCATACAGGGGACTATACTACAGATCAGGGTATAACTAGAGGGGAGCAGCACCTGATATCACAGGGGGGCCCAGAGCCAACTACTACCCTTCCCTTCCTCCCATACAGGGGACTATACTACAGATCAGGGTATAACTAGAGGGGAGCAGCGCCTGATATCACAGGAGGGCCCAGAGCCAACTACTACCCTTCCCTTCCTCCCATACAGGGGACTATACTACAGATCAGGGTATAACTAGAGGGAGGAGCACCTGATATCACAGGGGAGCCCAGAGCCACCTACTACCCTTCCCTTCCTCCCATACAGGGGACTATACTTCAGATCAGGGTATAACTAGAGGGGAGGAGCACCTGATATCACAGGGGGGCCCAGAGCCAACTACTACCCTTCCCTTCCTCCCATACAGGGGACTATACTTCAGATCAGGGTATAACTAGAGGGGAGGAGCACCTGATATCACAGGGGAGCCCAGAGCCAACTACTACCCTTCCCTCCCTCCCATACAGGGGACTATACTACAGATCAGGGTATAACTAGAGGGGAGGAGCACCTGATATCACAGGGGGGCCCAGAGCCAACTACTACCCTTCCCTCCCTCCCATACAGGGGACTATACTACAGATCAGGGTATAACTAGAGGGGAGGAGCACCTGATATCACAGGGGGGCCCAGAGCCAACTACTACCCTTCCCTTCCTCCCATACAGGGGACTATACTACAGATCAGGGTATAACTAGAGGGGAGGAGCACCTGATATCACAGGGGAGCCCAGAGCCAACTACTACCCTTCCCTCCCTCCCATACAGGGGACTATACTACAGATCAGGGTATAACTAGAGGGGAGGAGCACCTGATATCACAGGGGAGCCCAGAGCCAACTACTACCCTTCCCTTCCTCACATACAGGGGACTATACTACAGATCAGGGTATAACTAGAGGGGAGGCGCACCTGATATCACAGGGGGGCCCAGAGCCAACTACTACCCTTCCTCCCATACAGGGGACTATACTACAGATCAGGGTATAACTAGAGGGGAGGAGCACCTGATATCACAGGGGGGCCCAGAGCCAACTACTACCCTTCCCTTCCTCCCATACAGGGGACTATACTACAGATCAGGGTATAACTAGAGGGGAGGAGCACCTGATATCACAGGGGAGCCCAGAGCCAACTACTACCCTTCCCTCCCTCCCATACAGGGGACTATACTACAGATCAGGGTATAACTAGAGGGGAGGAGCACCTGATATCACAGGGGAGCCCAGAGCCAACTACTACCCTTCCCTTCCTCACATACAGGGGACTATACTACAGATCAGGGTATAACTAGAGGGGAGGCGCACCTGATATCACAGGGGGGCCCAGAGCCAACTACTACCCTTCCTCCCATACAGGGGACTATACTACAGATCAGGGTATAACTAGAGGGGAGGAGCA
Source organism: Hyperolius riggenbachi (assembly GCF_040937935.1). Classification (NCBI taxonomy): domain Eukaryota; kingdom Metazoa; phylum Chordata; class Amphibia; order Anura; family Hyperoliidae; genus Hyperolius; species Hyperolius riggenbachi. The sequence continues at coordinate 275,533,172 of NC_090655.1, forward strand.
CCTGATATCACAGGGGAGCCCAGAGCCAACTACTACCCTTCCCTTCCTCACATACAGGGGACTATACTACAGATCAGGGTATAACTAGAGGGGAGGCGCACCTGATATCACAGGGGGGCCCAGAGCCAACTACTGACCTTCCCTTCCTCACATACAGGGGACTATACTACAGATCAGGGGTATAACTAGAGGGGAGGAGCACCTGATATCACAGGGGGGCCCAGAGCCAACTACTACCCTTCCCTTCCTCCCATACAGCGGACTATACTACAGATCAGAGGTATAACTAGAGGGGAGGAGCACCTGATATCACAGGGAGGCCAGAGCCAACTGCTACCCTTCCCTTCCTCCCATACAGGGGACTATACTACAGATCAGGGTATAACTAGAGGGGGGCAGCACCTGATATCACAGGGGGGCCCAGAGCCAACTACTACCCTTCCCTTCCTCCCATACAGGGGACTATACTACAGATCAGGGTATAACTAGAGGGGAGGAGCACCTGATATCACAGGGGGGCCCAGAGCCAACTACTACCCTTCCCTCCCTCCCATACAGGGGACTATACTACAGATCAGGGTATAACTAGAGGGGAGGAGCACCTGATATCACAGGGGGGCCCAGAGCCAACTACTACCCTTCCCTTCCTCCCATACAGGGGACTATACTACAGATCAGGGTATAACTAGAGGGGAGGAGCACCTGATATCACAGGGGAGCCCAGAGCCAACTACTACCCTTCCCTCCCTCCCATACAGGGGACTATACTACAGATCAGGGTATAACTAGAGGGGAGGAGCACCTGATATCACAGGGGAGCCCAGAGCCAACTACTACCCTTCCCTTCCTCACATACAGGGGACTATACTACAGATCAGGGTATAACTAGAGGGGAGGCGCACCTGATATCACAGGGGGGCCCAGAGCCAACTACTACCCTTCCTCCCATACAGGGGACTATACTACAGATCAGGGTATAACTAGAGGGGAGGAGCACCTGATATCACAGGGGGGCCCAGAGCCAACTACTACCCTTCCCTTCCTCCCATACAGGGGACTATACTACAGATCAGGGTATAACTAGAGGGGAGGAGCACCTGATATCACAGGGGAGCCCAGAGCCAACTACTACCCTTCCCTCCATCCCATACAGGGGACTATACTACAGATCAGGGTATAACTAGAGGGGAGGAGCACCTGATATCACAGGGGAGCCCAGAGCCAACTACTACCCTTCCCTTCCTCACATACAGGGGACTATACTACAGATCAGGGTATAACTAGAGGGGAGGCGCACCTGATATCACAGGGGGGCCCAGAGCCAACTACTGACCTTCCCTTCCTCACATACAGGGGACTATACTACAGATCAGGGTATAACTAGAGGGGAGGCGCACCTGATATCACAGGGGGGCCCAGAGCCAACTACTACCCTTCCCTTCCTCCCATACAGGGGACTATACTACAGATCAGGGTATAACTAGAGGGGAGGAGCACCTGATATCACAGGGGGGCCCAGAGCCAACTACTACCCTTCCCTTCCTCCCATACAGGGGACTATACTACAGATCAGGGGTATAACTAGAGGGGAGGAGCACCTGATATCACAGGGGGGCCCAGAGCCAACTACTACCCTTCCCTTCCTCCCATACAGGGGACTATACTACAGATCAGGGTATAACTAGAGGGGAGGAGCACCTGATATCACAGGGGGGCCAGAGCCAACTACTACCCTTCCCTTCCTCCCATACAGGGGACTATACTACAGATCAGGGTATAACTAGAGGGGGGCAGCACCTGATATCACAGGGGGGCCCAGAGCCAACTACTACCCTCCCCTTCCTCCCATACAGGGGACTATACTACAGATCAGGGTATAACTAGAGGGGGGCAGCACCTAATATCACAGGGGAGCCCAGAGCAAACAACTACCCTTCCCTTCCTCCCATACAAGGGACTATACTACAGATCAGGGTATAACTAGAGGGGAGGAGCACCTGATATCACAGGGGGGCCCAGAGCCAACTACTACCCTTCCCTTCCTCCCATACAGGGGACTATACTACAGATCAGGGTATAACTAGAGGGGAGGAGCACCTGATATCACAGGGGGGCCCAGAGCCAACTACTACCCTTCCCTTCCTCCCATACAGGGGACTATACTACAGATCAGGGTATAACTAGAGGGGAGGAGCACCTGATATCACAGGGGAGCCCAGAGCCAACTGCTACCCTTCCCTTCCTCCCATACAGGGGACTATACTACAGATCAGGGTATAACTAGAGGGGAGGAGCACCTGATATCACAGGGGGGCCCAGAGCCAACTACTACCCTTCCCTTCCTCCCATACAGCGGACTATACTACAGATCAGAGGTATAACTAGAGGGGAGGAGCACCTGATATCACAGGGAGGCCAGAGCCAACTGCTACCCTTCCTCCCATACAGGGGACTATACTACAGATCAGGGTATAACTAGAGGGGAGGAGCACCTGATATCACAGGGGGGCCCAGAGCCAACTACTACCCTTCCATTCCTCCCATACAGCGGACTATACTACAGATCAGAGGTATAACTAGAGGGGAGGAGCACCTGATATCACAGGGGGGCCCAGAGCCAGCTACTCCCATACAGGGGACTATACTACAGATCAGGGTATAACTAGAGGGGAGGAGCACCTGATATCACAGGGGGGCCCAGAGCCAACTACTACCCTTCCCTTCCTCCCATAAAGGGGACTATACTACAGATCAGGGTATAACTAGAGGGGAGGAGCACCTGATATCACAGGGGGGCCCAGAGCCAACTACTACCCGTCCCTTCCTCCCATACAGGGGACTATACTACAGATCAGGGTATAACTAGAGGGGAGCAGCACCTGATATCACAGGGGGGCCCAGAGCCACCTACTACCCTTCCCTTCCTCCCATACAGGGGACTATACTACAGATCAGGGTATAACTAGAGGGGAGCAGCACCTGATATCACAGGGGGGCCCAGAGCCAACTACTACCCTTCCCTCCCTCCCATACAGGGGACTATACTACAGATCAGGGTATAACTAGAGGGGAGCAGCACCTGATATCACAGGGGGGCCCAGAGCCAACTACTACCCTTCCCTTCCTCCCATACAGGGGACTATACTACAGATCAGGGTATAACTAGAGGGGAGCAGCGCCTGATATCACAGGAGGGCCCAGAGCCAACTACTACCCTTCCCTTCCTCCCATACAGGGGACTATACTACAGATCAGGGTATAACTAGAGGGAGGAGCACCTGATATCACAGGGGAGCCCAGAGCCACCTACTACCCTTCCCTTCCTCCCATACAGGGGACTATACTTCAGATCAGGGTATAACTAGAGGGGAGGAGCACCTGATATCACAGGGGGGCCCAGAGCCAACTACTACCCTTCCCTTCCTCCCATACAGGGGACTATACTTCAGATCAGGGTATAACTAGAGGGGAGGAGCACCTGATATCACAGGGGAGCCCAGAGCCAACTACTACCCTTCCCTCCCTCCCATACAGGGGACTATACTACAGATCAGGGTATAACTAGAGGGGAGGAGCACCTGATATCACAGGGGGGCCCAGAGCCAACTACTACCCTTCCCTCCCTCCCATACAGGGGACTATACTACAGATCAGGGTATAACTAGAGGGGAGGAGCACCTGATATCACAGGGGGGCCCAGAGCCAACTACTACCCTTCCCTTCCTCCCATACAGGGGACTATACTACAGATCAGGGTATAACTAGAGGGGAGGAGCACCTGATATCACAGGGGAGCCCAGAGCCAACTACTACCCTTCCCTCCCTCCCATACAGGGGACTATACTACAGATCAGGGTATAACTAGAGGGGAGGAGCACCTGATATCACAGGGGAGCCCAGAGCCAACTACTACCCTTCCCTTCCTCACATACAGGGGACTATACTACAGATCAGGGTATAACTAGAGGGGAGGCGCACCTGATATCACAGGGGGGCCCAGAGCCAACTACTACCCTTCCTCCCATACAGGGGACTATACTACAGATCAGGGTATAACTAGAGGGGAGGAGCACCTGATATCACAGGGGGGCCCAGAGCCAACTACTACCCTTCCCTTCCTCCCATACAGGGGACTATACTACAGATCAGGGTATAACTAGAGGGGAGGAGCACCTGATATCACAGGGGAGCCCAGAGCCAACTACTACCCTTCCCTCCCTCCCATACAGGGGACTATACTACAGATCAGGGTATAACTAGAGGGGAGGAGCACCTGATATCACAGGGGAGCCCAGAGCCAACTACTACCCTTCCCTTCCTCACATACAGGGGACTATACTACAGATCAGGGTATAACTAGAGGGGAGGCGCACCTGATATCACAGGGGGGCCCAGAGCCAACTACTACCCTTCCTCCCATACAGGGGACTATACTACAGATCAGGGTATAACTAGAGGGGAGGAGCACCTGATATCACAGGGGAGCCCAGAGCCAACTACTACCCTTCCCTTCCTCACATACAGGGGACTATACTACAGATCAGGGTATAACTAGAGGGGAGGCGCACCTGATATCACAGGGGGGCCCAGAGCCAACTACTGACCTTCCCTTCCTCACATACAGGGGACTATACTACAGATCAGGGGTATAACTAGAGGGGAGGAGCACCTGATATCACAGGGGGGCCCAGAGCCAACTACTACCCTTCCCTTCCTCCCATACAGGGGACTATACTACAGATCAGGGTATAACTAGAGGGGAGGAGCACCTGATATCACAGGGGAGCCCAGAGCCAACTACTACCCTTCCCTCCCTCCCATACAGGGGACTATACTACAGATCAGGGTATAACTAGAGGGGAGGAGCACCTGATATCACAGGGGAGCCCAGAGCCAACTACTACCCTTCCCTTCCTCACATACAGGGGACTATACTACAGATCAGGGTATAACTAGAGGGGAGGCGCACCTGATATCACAGGGGGGCCCAGAGCCAACTACTACCCTTCCTCCCATACAGGGGACTATACTACAGATCAGGGTATAACTAGAGGGGAGGAGCACCTGATATCACAGGGGAGCCCAGAGCCAACTACTACCCTTCCCTTCCTCACATACAGGGGACTATACTACAGATCAGGGTATAACTAGAGGGGAGGCGCACCTGATATCACAGGGGGGCCCAGAGCCAACTACTGACCTTCCCTTCCTCACATACAGGGGACTATACTACAGATCAGGGGTATAACTAGAGGGGAGGAGCACCTGATATCACAGGGGGGCCCAGAGCCAACTACTACCCTTCCCTTCCTCCCATACAGCGGACTATACTACAGATCAGAGGTATAACTAGAGGGGAGGAGCACCTGATATCACAGGGAGGCCAGAGCCAACTGCTACCCTTCCCTTCCTCCCATACAGGGGACTATACTACAGATCAGGGTATAACTAGAGGGGGGCAGCACCTGATATCACAGGGGGGCCCAGAGCCAACTACTACCCTTCCCTTCCTCCCATACAGGGGACTATACTACAGATCAGGGTATAACTAGAGGGGAGGAGCACCTGATATCACAGGGGGGCCCAGAGCCAACTACTACCCTTCCCTCCCTCCCATACAGGGGACTATACTACAGATCAGGGTATAACTAGAGGGGAGGAGCACCTGATATCACAGGGGGGCCCAGAGCCAACTACTACCCTTCCCTTCCTCCCATACAGGGGACTATACTACAGATCAGGGTATAACTAGAGGGGAGGAGCACCTGATATCACAGGGGAGCCCAGAGCCAACTACTACCCTTCCCTCCCTCCCATACAGGGGACTATACTACAGATCAGGGTATAACTAGAGGGGAGGAGCACCTGATATCACAGGGGAGCCCAGAGCCAACTACTACCCTTCCCTTCCTCACATACAGGGGACTATACTACAGATCAGGGTATAACTAGAGGGGAGGCGCACCTGATATCACAGGGGGGCCCAGAGCCAACTACTACCCTTCCTCCCATACAGGGGACTATACTACAGATCAGGGTATAACTAGAGGGGAGGAGCACCTGATATCACAGGGGGGCCCAGAGCCAACTACTACCCTTCCCTTCCTCCCATACAGGGGACTATACTACAGATCAGGGTATAACTAGAGGGGAGGAGCACCTGATATCACAGGGGAGCCCAGAGCCAACTACTACCCTTCCCTCCATCCCATACAGGGGACTATACTACAGATCAGGGTATAACTAGAGGGGAGGAGCACCTGATATCACAGGGGAGCCCAGAGCCAACTACTACCCTTCCCTTCCTCACATACAGGGGACTATACTACAGATCAGGGTATAACTAGAGGGGAGGCGCACCTGATATCACAGGGGGGCCCAGAGCCAACTACTGACCTTCCCTTCCTCACATACAGGGGACTATACTACAGATCAGGGTATAACTAGAGGGGAGGCGCACCTGATATCACAGGGGGGCCCAGAGCCAACTACTACCCTTCCCTTCCTCCCATACAGGGGACTATACTACAGATCAGGGTATAACTAGAGGGGAGGAGCACCTGATATCACAGGGGGGCCCAGAGCCAACTACTACCCTTCCCTTCCTCCCATACAGGGGACTATACTACAGATCAGGGGTATAACTAGAGGGGAGGAGCACCTGATATCACAGGGGGGCCCAGAGCCAACTACTACCCTTCCCTTCCTCCCATACAGGGGACTATACTACAGATCAGGGTATAACTAGAGGGGAGGAGCACCTGATATCACAGGGGGGCCAGAGCCAACTACTACCCTTCCCTTCCTCCCATACAGGGGACTATACTACAGATCAGGGTATAACTAGAGGGGGGCAGCACCTGATATCACAGGGGGGCCCAGAGCCAACTACTACCCTCCCCTTCCTCCCATACAGGGGACTATACTACAGATCAGGGTATAACTAGAGGGGGGCAGCACCTAATATCACAGGGGAGCCCAGAGCAAACAACTACCCTTCCCTTCCTCCCATACAAGGGACTATACTACAGATCAGGGTATAACTAGAGGGGAGGAGCACCTGATATCACAGGGGGGCCCAGAGCCAACTACTACCCTTCCCTTCCTCCCATACAGGGGACTATACTACAGATCAGGGTATAACTAGAGGGGAGGAGCACCTGATATCACAGGGGGGCCCAGAGCCAACTACTACCCTTCCCTTCCTCCCATACAGGGGACTATACTACAGATCAGGGTATAACTAGAGGGGAGGAGCACCTGATATCACAGGGGAGCCCAGAGCCAACTGCTACCCTTCCCTTCCTCCCATACAGGGGACTATACTACAGATCAGGGTATAACTAGAGGGGAGGAGCACCTGATATCACAGGGGGGCCCAGAGCCAACTACTACCCTTCCCTTCCTCCCATACAGCGGACTATACTACAGATCAGAGGTATAACTAGAGGGGAGGAGCACCTGATATCACAGGGAGGCCAGAGCCAACTGCTACCCTTCCTCCCATACAGGGGACTATACTACAGATCAGGGTATAACTAGAGGGGAGGAGCACCTGATATCACAGGGGGGCCCAGAGCCAACTACTACCCTTCCATTCCTCCCATACAGCGGACTATACTACAGATCAGAGGTATAACTAGAGGGGAGGAGCACCTGATATCACAGGGGGGCCCAGAGCCAGCTACTCCCATACAGGGGACTATACTACAGATCAGGGTATAACTAGAGGGGAGGAGCACCTGATATCACAGGGGGGCCCAGAGCCAACTACTACCCTTCCCTTCCTCCCATAAAGGGGACTATACTACAGATCAGGGTATAACTAGAGGGGAGGAGCACCTGATATCACAGGGGGGCCCAGAGCCAACTACTACCCGTCCCTTCCTCCCATACAGGGGACTATACTACAGATCAGGGTATAACTAGAGGGGAGGAGCACCTGATATCACAGGGGGGCCCAGAGCCAACTACTACCCTTCCCTCCCTCCCATACAGGGGACTATACTACAGATCAGGGTATAACTAGAGGGGAGGAGCACCTGATATCACAGGGGGCCCAGAGCCAACTACTACCCGTCCCTTCCTCCCATACAGGGGACTATACTACAGATCAGGGTATAACTAGAGGGGAGGAGCACCTGATATCACAGGGGGGCCCAGAGCCAACTACTACCCTTCCCTTCCTCCCATACAGGGGACTATACTACAGATCAGAGGTATAACTAGAGGGGAGGAGCACCTGATATCACAGGGAGGCCAGAGCCAACTGCTACCCTTCCTCCCATACAGGGGACTATACTACAGATCAGGGGTTTTGTGGCTACACTGGTTATGGGTGTGAAGATCAGGATGGTCACACTTGTTTTAGGACCCGTGTGAGATGGGCCCCCAGGCTGTGAAGGGCCCCCAGGGGAGGCAAGGGAAGAGGTGTGAATGAATATTGGGAGGCCTCATTAAAGTTTTGCTGGGGCCTTATGAATTGTAGATATGCCACTGCTTGCATTGTATAAAATGATATAAATATGTCAGCCTGCATATTGGTGTCACTTCAGGTGAGCTATAATGCCCATCAGGAGTAGAAGGTGCTGGGGTGCGGGTGATAAAGGAATTAGGCTTACCTGTAACAATGGAATCTCATGATTGGGCACCTCTGCCTCTGCCATGGCTCTGTGTACAGCACACACACTCTCAGGGACTTCTGGGTAATGGCAGCCAGTGGGCGTGGCATCATGACATCATACATGGGGCTGGGGTCGCCATTTTGTAGACTGGCAGGAGGCATCTATACATAGTACTATCTGCCCTTACTATATAGAGTCATGTAGTGTAGGAAGTTGTCAGATGTATAGGAGTTTTATACCTCTGTACACAGGGAGATATTCAGAACATAATTATGTGGTGAACATAAGGCTACAAAATACATTAGCATAAACGTAATTAAATATAATTCTCTGCTGCCATCTAGCGATCATTCTTCAGAATTACACTTCATAGAATCATTTCTAAAAAGGGTTCTTGGTGTGATTTGCCTTCTTAAAACAGAAGCAAATTTGCAATAATGTAGCTCAGGCATGGGCAAACTTGGCCCTCCAGCTGTTAAGGAACTACAAGTCCCACAATGCATTTGCCTTTATGAGTCATGACTGTGGCTGTAAGACTCCTGCAATGCATTGTGGGATTTGTAGTTCCGTAACAGCTGGATGGCCAAGTTTGCCCATGCCTGATTTAGCTATAAGTGAACATTTGTAGTTACCCACAATGCCCCACCACTGAATATGCAAATTATCTCTTTTCGCCTCTTCTGTTTTAAGAAGGGAAATTACACCAAGCATTGCTTATTAGTAGGAGGGCTTTTCAGGCTCTTTTGTCCCCCTATAAATTCCTAGTGGTTTGGGTCACCCTGAACTGCTTGGTTACTCTGTTGTACTGGTCCAAGCTCTATGCCCATACGGCAATATCAATCCCTACCTTGTGGCCCCTGCTACAGGGAACAAGTGCACAAATACGGTGACTGTCACCACTACACAAATATTGCCGCCGAGAGGACTAACATTTATGTTCTGGAGGTGTCAACTAGTAAAAACAATTATTTGCTCACCTGACGTTATCACTAAAGCTCTTTGTGGTTGTGATCAGTGGGGTAAATGTGTTTCATCTGTCAGTGTGAAGCAGGCCTAACCCTTACACTACCTGATCAACGTGTACATGCCGGACCTTTTAAAGAGACTCTGTAACAAAATTTTCAGCCTTATTTCCTCTATCCTGTAAGTTCCTATACCTGTTCTAATGTGCTCTGGATTACTGCAGCCTTTCCTAGTTGCACTGTCTCTGTAATATATCTAATCTTCTTTCCTTTGTCAGGCTTTGTCGATACAGAGAGGAACGTGCTGCCTCTGCTGTGATAAGGAGAAGTTATGCATGCCCCCTCCACGCCCCCTGCAGGCTCTGTGTGTGCTTTGTTTATTAGCACAGACAGGCCTCTGCTCTCTGTTTCAGCTTGTCATGCTGAGAAACTGTGAGAATCCCTGACAGGAGTGCAGATAATTCACTGGTAACATGATATATATATATATATATATATATATATATATATATATATATATATACACACACACACACACACACACACACACACACATATATATATATATATATATATATATATATATACATACATACATCACTTCCTGGTTAGCGGCCATCTTTTTTGTTTGTAAATACTGCCTAAACTGGCGAGGATTGCGGCAGGGAGCTGCAGAAACGGCAAAGAGGAATCCTGGAGGTCACAGTGATTTGATTGGTATGTTTTTATTGTACAAATCGGACAGTACAGATTGAGGACCACAGTCTTTCTACCCCTTAAGGACCGGCCACTTTTTTTCCATTCAGACCACTGCAGCTTTCACGGTTTATTGCTCGCTCATACAACCTACCACCTAAATGAATTTTGGCTCCTTTTCTTGTCACTAATAAAGCTTTCTTTTGGTGCTATTTGATTGCTCCTGCGATTTTTACTTTTTATTATATTCATCAAAAAAGACATGAATTTTGGCAAAAAAATGATTTTTTTAACTTTCTGTGCTGACAATTTTCAAATAAAGTAATATTTCTGTATACATGCAGCGCGAAAAAGGTGGACAAACATGTTTTTGATAAAAAAAAAACCATTCAGTGTATATTTATTGGTTTGGGTAAAAGTTATAGCGTTTACAAACTATGGTGCAAAAAGTGAATTTTGCCATTTTCAAGCAACTATGACTTTTCTGACCCCCTGTCATGTTTCATGAGAGGCTAGAATTCCAGGATAGTATAAATACCCCCCAAATGACCCCATTTTGGAAAGAAGACATCCCAAAGTATTCACTGAGAGGCATAGTGAGTTCATAGAAGATATTATTTTTTGTCACAAGTAAGCGGAAAATGACACTTTGTGACAAAAAAAAAGAAAAAAAAAAGAATCCATTTCTTCTAACTTGCGACAAAAAAAAAATGAAATCTGCCACGGACTCACCATGCCCCTCTCTGAATACCTTGAAGTGTCTACTTTCCAAAATGGGGTCATTTGTGGGGTGTGTTTACTGTCCTCGCATTTTGGGGGGTGCTAATTTGTAAGCACCCCTGTAAAGCCTAAAGGTGCTCATTGGACTTTGGGCCCCTTAGCGCAGTTAGGCTGCAAAAAAGTGCCACACATGTGGTATTGCCGTACTCAAGAGAAGTAGTAGAATGTGTTTTGGGGTGTATTTTTACACATACCCATGCTGGGTGGGAGAAATATCTCTGTAAATGACAATTTTTTCATTTTTTTTACACACAATTGTCCATTTACAGAGTTATTTCTCCCACCCAGCATGGGTATGTGTAAAAATACACCCCAAAACACATTGTACTACTTCTCCCGAGTACGGCGATACCACATGTGTGGCACTTTTTTGCACCCTAACTGCGCTAAAGGGCCCAAAGTCCAATGAGTACCTTTAGGATTTCACAAGTCATTTTGCGGAATTTGATTTCCAGACTACTCCTCACGGTTTAGGGCCCCTAAAATGCCAGGGCAGTATAGGAACCCCACAAATGACCCCATTTTAGAAAGAAGACACCCCAAGGTATTCCGTTAGGAGTATAATGAGTTCATAGAAGATTTTATTTTTTGTCAAAAGTTAGCGGAAAATTGATTTTTATTGTTTTTTTCACAAAGTGTCATTTTCCACTAACTTGTGACAAAAAATAAAATCTTCTATGAACTCACCATACTCCTAACGGAATACCTTGAGGTGTCTTCGTTCTAAAATGGGGTCATTTGTGGGGTTCCTATACTGCCCTGGCATTTTAGGGGCCCTAAACCGTGAGGAGTAGTCTGGAAATCAAATTCCGCAAAATGACCTGTGAAATCCTAAAGGTACTCATTGGACTTTGGGCCCTTTAGCGCAGTTAGGGTGCAAAAAAGTGCCACACATGTGGTATCGCCGTACTCGGGAGAAGTAGTACAATGTGTTTTGGGGTGTATTTTTACACATACCCATGCTGGGTGGGAGAAATAACTCTGTAAATGGACAATTGTGTGTAAAAAAATCAAAAGATTGTCATTTACAGAGGTATTTCTCCCACCCAGCATGGGTATGTGTAAAAATACACCCCAAAACACATTGTACTACTTCTCCCGAGTATGGCAATACCACATGTGTGGCACTTTTTTGCACCCTAACTGCGCTAAAGGGCCCAAAGTCCAATGAGTACCTTTAGGATTTCACAGGTCATTTTGCGAAATTTGATTTCCAGACTACTCCTCACGGTTTAGGGCCCCTAAAATGCCAGTTCAGTATAGGAACCCCACAAATGACCCCATTTTAGAAAGAAGACACCCCAAGGTATTCCGTTAGGAGTATGGTGAGTTCATAGAAGATTTTATTTTTTGTCACAAGTTAGTGGAAAATGTCACTTTGTGAAAAAAACAATAAAAATCAATTTTCCGCTAACTTTTGACAAAAAATAAAATCTTCTATGAACTCACCATACTCCTAACGGAATACCTTTGGGTGTCTTCTTTCTAGAATGGGGTCATTTGTGGGGTTACTATACTGCCCTGGCATTTTAGGGGCCCTAAACCGTGAGGAGTAGTCTTGAAACCAAATGTCGCAAAATGACCTGTGAAATCCTAAAGGTACTCATTGGACTTTGGGCCCCTTAGCGTACTTAGGGTGTAAAAAAGTGCCACACATGTGGTACCGCCGTACTCAGGAGAAGTAGTATAATGTGTTTTGGGGTGTATTTTTACACATACCCATGCTAAGTGGGAGAAATATCTCTGTAAATGACAATTGTTTGATTTGTTTTACACACAATTGACCATTTACATAGAAATTTCTCCCACCCAGCATGGGTATGTGTAAAAATACACCCCAAAACACATTATACTACTTTTCCTGAGTACGGCGGTACCACATGTGTGACACTTTTTTGCAGCCTAGGTGCGCTAAGGGGCCCAACGTCCTATTCACGGGTCATTTTGAGGCATTTGTTTTCTAGACTACTCCTCGCGGTTTAGGGCCCCTAAAATGCCAGGGCAGTATAGGAACCCCACAAGTGACCCCATTTTAGAAAGAAGACACCCCAAGGTATTCCGTTAGGTGTATGGCGAGTTCATAGAAGATTTTATTTTTTGTCACAAGTTAGTGAAAAATGACACTTTGTGAAAAAAAAACCAATAAAAATCAATTTCCGCTAACTTTTGACAAAAAATAAAATCTTCTATGAACTCGTCATACACCTAACAGAATACCTTGGGGTGTCTTTTTTTCTAAAATAGGGTCACTTGTGGGGTTCCTATACCGCCCTGGCATTTTACGGGCCCAAAACCGTGAGTAGTCTGGAAACCAAATGTCTCAAAATGACTGTTCAGGGGTATAAGCATCTGCAAATTTTGATGACAGGTGGTCTATGAGGGGGCGAATTTTGTGGAACCGGTCATAAGCAGGGTGGCCTTTTAGATGACAGGTTGTATTGGGCCTGATCTGATGGATAGGAGTGCTAGGGGGGTGACAGGAGGTGATTGATGGGTGTCTCAGGGGGTGGTTAGAGCGGAAAATAGATGCAATCAATGCACTGGGGAGGTGATCGGAAGGGGGTCTGAGGGGGATCTGAGGGTTTGGCCGAGTGATCAGGAGCCCACACGGGGCAAATTAGGGCCTGATCTGATGGGTAGGTGTGCTAGGGGGTGACAGGAGGTGATTGATGGGTGTCTCAAGGTGTGATTAGAGGGGGGAATAGATGCAAGCAATGCACTGGCGAGGTGATCAGGGCTGGGGTCTGAGGGCATTCTGAGGGTGTGGGCGGGTGATTGAGTGCCCTAGGGGCAGATAGGGGTCTAATCTGATAGGTAGCAGTGACAGGGGGTGATTGATGGGTAATTAGTGGGTGTTTAGGGTAGAGAACAGATGTGAACACTGCACTTGGGAGGTGATCGGACGTCGGATCTGCGGGCGATCTATTGGTGTGGGTGGGTGATCAGATTGCCCGCAAGGGGCAGGTTAGGGGCTGATTGATGGGTGGCAGTGACAGCGGGTGATTGATGGGTGATTGATAGGTGATTGACAGGTGATCAGTGGGTTATTACAGGGAAGGACAGATGTAAATAATGCCCTGGCGAATTGATAAGGGGGGGTCTGAGGGCAATCTGAGCGTGTAGGCGGGTGATTGGGTGCCCGCAAGGGGCAGATTAGGGTCTGATCTGATGGGTAACAGTGACAGGTGGTGATAGGGGGTGATTGATGGGTAATTAGTGGGTGTTTAGAGGAGAGAATAGATGGAAACACTGCGCTTGGGTGGTGATCTGATGTCGGATCTGCGGGCGATCTATTGGTGTGGGTGGGTGATCAGTTTGCCCGCAAGGGGCAGGTTAGGGGCTGATTGATGGGTGGCAGTGACAGGGGTGATTGATGGGTGGCAGTGATGGGGTGATTGATGGGTGATTGACAGGTGATCAGTGGGTTATTACAGGGAAGGACAGATGTAAATAATGCCCTGGCGAATTGATAAGGGGGGGTCTGAGGGCAATTTGAGCGTGTAGGCGGGTGATTGGGTGCCCGCAAGGGGCAGATTAAGGTCTGATCTGATGGGTAACAGTGACAGGTGGTGATAGGGGGTGATTGATGGGTGATTGATGGGTAATTAGTGAGTGTTTAGAGGAGAGAATAGATGGAAACACTGCGCTTGGGTGGTGATCTGATGTCGGATCTGCGGGCGATCTATTGGTGTGGGTGGGTGATCAGTTTGCCCGCAAGGGGCAGGTTAGGGGCTGATTGTTGGGTGGCAGTGACAGGGGGTGATTGATGGGTGATAGGTGATTGGCAGGTGATTGACAGGTGATCAGTGGGTTATTACAGGGAAGGACAGATGTAATTAATGCACTGGTGAATTGATAAGGGGGGGGGGGGTCTGAGGGCAATCTGAGCATGTGGGCGGGTGATTGGGTGCCCGCAAGGGGCAGCTTAGGGTCTGATCTGATAGGTAACAGTGACAGGTGGTGATAGGGGGTGATTGATGGGTAATTAGTGGGTGTTTAGAGAAGATAACAGATGTAAACAATACATTTGGGAGGTAATCTGACGGTGGGTTTGTGGGCGATCTAATGGTGTGGGTGGGTGATCAGATTGCCCGCAAGGGGCAGGTTAGGGGCTGATTGATGGGTGGCAGTGACAGGGGGTGACAGGGGGTGATTGATGGGTGATAGGTGATTGGCAGGTGATTGACAGGTGATCAGTGGGTTATTACAGGGAAGAACAGATGTAATTAATGCACTGGCGAATTGATAAGGGGGGGTCAGAGGGCAATCTGAGCGTGTTAGCGGGTGATTGGGTGCCCGCAAGGGGCAGATTAGGGTCTGATCTGATAGGTAAACGTGACAGGTGGTGATAGGGGGTGATTGATGGGTGATTGATGGGTAATTAGTGGGTGTTTAGAGGAGAGAATAGATGTAAACAATGGATTTGGGAGGTGATCTGATGTCGGATCTGCGGGCGATCTATTGGTGTGGAGGGGTGATCAGATTGCCCGCAAGGGGCAGGTTAGGGGCTGATTGTTGGGTGGCAGTGACAGGGGGTGATTGATGGGTGATTGATGGGTGATTGACAGGTTATCAGGGAAGATAGATGCATACAGTACACAGGGGGGGGGGGTCTGGGGAGAATCTGAGGGGTGGGGGGTGATCAGGAGGGGGCAGGGGGGGGGGATAAAAAAAAAATAACGTTGACAGATAGTGACAGGGAGTGATTGATGGGTTATTAGGGGGGTGATTGGGTGCAAACAGGGGTCTGGGGGGTGGGCAGGGGGGGGTCTGAGGGGTGCTGTGGGCGATCAGTGGGCGGGGGGGGCAGATCAGTGTGTTTGGGTGCAGACTAGGGTGGCTGCAGCCTGCCCTGGTGGTCCCTCGGACACTGGGACCACCAGGGCAGGAGGCAGCCTGTATAATACACTTTGTATACATTACAAAGTGTATTATACACTTTGTAGCGGCGATCGCGGGGTTAACATCCCGCCGGCGCTTCCGTATGGCCGGCGGGATGTTACGGCGGGTGGGCGGAGCCAGTTGCCGGGGGAAGCGCGCGTCATCAATGACGCGATCGCTCCCCTGGCATGCCTAAAGGACACGCCGCCTGAAGGCGTATTGCGGTCCTTTAGGCGTCCACTTTGCCGCCGCCCATGGGCTGTGGGCGGTCGGCAAGTGGTTAAAGCACTTTATTCTGCAAATTAGGAAATGTCATGTAATAAATGCCAAAGCCTAGTCAGCATAACACGGTGAGAAGAAAGTCCCCCTCCACCGTGTCAAACACCTTTTCAGCATCCAGGGAAGTCAGGACACGGGAGCCAATGTTAGTCTGGGTTGCTTACAAATTGATCACAATACTTACATTTATTTTTTTGACTTTATATTTATTGCATTTTTTTTCTCAATTTAACCACTTCCCCTCCCCCGGGACAAGTAACTACATCACTGCACAATGCCATAACTGCTTGCAGGGGCGTAGCTACTACGTCCCTCCCCGATGCGCGATCCCACTCACCTCTCGCGCTCGTTACCGACGCCGATCGTTAGCCGCTAGATCAATGAATAAGAACACAGTTCCGATTCATTGATTTAAGTCCCTGTGTGAATGACCGTAGGTGTCTATGAGACGGCTTCGCCATTCACCAAAGACCGTCCACACAGTGCTTCCTGTTTGCAAAGTAATACTACGCATACGGAAGTCAGCTACGAGGACATCTTGTGGCCAAATAGTAAAAATTACATCTACTTTTTTTTTCAATAAAATACATATTTTCACCTTACTTTTACATTTAAAATGACCCTCTGACCTCCCACAATTTTTTTTATAAATTATTTTTTTTTTTTAATATATATATATTTTTTTTTTTTAAACAAATAAAAGAAAATATATAAATAATTACCTAAGGGACTGAACTTTTTAAATATGTATGTAAAACGTGTACATTACTGTTGCTCTATAAATTATGGGCTTGTAATTAGGGATGGACACAAAACTGAAAAAATGCACCTTTATTTCCAAATAAAATATTGACGCCACACATTGTACTAGGGAAAAATTGGAAACGTTGCAATATCCGGGACAAACGGGCAAATAAAATGTGTGGGTTTTAATTATGGCAGCATATAGCATGTATTATTTTAAAACTATAATGGCTGCAAACTGAGAAACAATACATTTTTCCAATACAATCTTCCTGTTAAAACACTTCAGAATTAAATAATTCTTTGCAAAAAGTACCCTCCAAAGAAAACCGAATTGGTGGCAAAAAAAAAACAACAGATATAGAGTTTCGTTGTGATCAGTAGTAATAAAGATATATAGGCGAATGAAGGGAAGGAGTGCTGACAGGTAAAAACTGCTCTGGATTTTTAAGGGGAAAAACCCTTGGAGATGAAGAGGTTAAATCAGGTTCAAAGGCTTAGCCAATCGTATAGAAAATGCCAAAATAAAAAATAATAAATAAGAGGGGTTCACATACTGTTTCGTATGACTGTAAAACAAAGACACAGAGAGAGGGAAATCTCCTGTCCTCAGTTCAGTCTGGATGAATGGGAGCTTCTAATATCCCCACATCTGCAGCTCACAGCAGGTAAATAACAATGTTTTATAGAACTTTCCTGGAGTCTCACACTCTTATTTTCACACTAAAGTGTATCAGAGATGAAAATGAAAAAGATTGTATACATACCTGGGGCTTCCTCCAGCCCCATCCGCCTGGATCGCTCCCACACTGCCGTCCTCAGCTGCCTGCAGCTACGAGAATCGGGTCTCCGCACTTCCGTCAGTCAGACCCAGTCTAGCGTAAGAGAAGTGCGCTGTTTGCATATCTCTGCAGCAGCCGCTGGAGAGATACATAGAGGGCGCACTTCACCTGTGTAGGCTGGCTCTGATGATGTCAGTGATGGGACCCGGTTCTCGTAGCTGCAGGCAGCGGAGGATGGCGGCGAGGGAGCGATCCAGGCGGATGGGGCTGGAGGAAGCCCCAGTTATGTATAACATTTTTTTCATTTTCCCGTCTCAGGTTTATTTTAAAGGGTTGTATCCTGACTTTCAATTATGCAAAGCAGGGAAATCATTGTGATGTAAAATCTGGTTTATTCGGCTCCCAACAAAAACAAATAGTGATAATTTTAGCACTCATGTGTTGTGCGATCAGGAGTGTTGGTCCAGCCAGATAAAAGCATTTTGGCTTTTACTTACATGCATGCAACTGCAGATCCTGCCTCATTTATATGGATAAAACACCTGGTTTATTAACCGCTGCAATGGAAAGTAAGTGAGTGAACACAAGGCAAGTCCTAACTAGGCTTAGTACTATATATACCAATATTTATTTCATCATGTCACCTCAGTTCAGGGACTTTAACGCTTTACAAACCAATACACTGAGTAGCATGGCAAAAATATTTCCCTCACTTGGAACATGAATAGGGCCTCTCACCAGTGTGAGATCTCTCATGTGTGACAAGGTTTGATTTATATACAATTTCCCACACTCAGAACATGAATAGGGCCTCTTACCAGTGTGGGATCTCTCATGTGTGACAAGGTCTGATTAGAACCCAAAACATTTCCCACACACAGCACAAGAATAGCGCTTCTCACCAGTGTGTATTACCTTCTGTGAGGGCTCATTCACACTAGAGGCGTTTTCAGCCTTTTTTCAAGCGCGGGCAATTTTTTAAATTGCCCACAAACGCTTGTGCAATGAATGTCTATGAGAAGGCTCATAGGGCGGTTTATGTGCTGTGCGTTCACCAATGCGGTGTGTGTACCATTTTTTAGGCGATTTTGCTATAATGGAAAGTATAGGAAGAGTGCTATTCGCGCACAAAAACGCGCAATAAGGCAATTGCGTTTTTTCTTCCGCGGATATTTAAATGGGAAGTTTCTACAGGTCAGCCTGCACTTCCTGTTTCCGGGTCAGCCTGCACTTCCTGTTTCCGGGTCAGCCTGCACTTTGTTTGTAGCTGCAGCTGAAGCAGCCCAAAAAAACGATGATGAGCAGCAAAAGCTGCGTTCCCACAGAGGAGCTGATCACCAAGATCCAGGAATACCTGGAATTATACAACAGACATCCACACTTCAAGGACACCTCCAAGACAAATGTGGCCTGGACTAATATAGCTGCATCCTCCTTTCAGGAGTTCTGGGACTTTCTCACTCAAACAGCACAAGCAGATATAAGTGACTGTTCTGCTGACATTAATCAGATATGTTCTTGCATCATGTGGTTGTGTATGTGTGTTACCTACAGTAGGTCATGGCATTGTGTGCAGAGAACAACAAGGCAATACTGGGGGGCTTCTAATAGCTTCACTACAGAATTGGAACACACACACACACACACACACATATATATGCATGCACGCACGCACGCACGCACGCACGCACGCACGCACGCACGCACACACACACACACACACACACGTTGCTATTAGTGCTGTGTGTTTTTCTATGCTTCTTTTAATGTCATTGTTAGCAAGCAGTCACAAATATATTTAGCATGTTCTTGTTAAAGCGGTGTGTGCCAACATAAAAATCAAATTTCAACAGCAACTGGTCTGAGTGTATTAAGTGATAAAGATGCTAATCCTGCATTCAAAACCTTTTCTGCTGTTGTGGTTTGGAGTTATCACATACTTGAGGAGCACTGGCCCTTTAGTAGTCAGTGCCAAACAGTTGCATGCTGGGGGTTCTTTTTATCTATAATATATTCCTCCTCTTCCATTTATTTCACTGCCTAGCTGCCTATCTGAAACACGATCCCCTGCTCACTTGTGTTTACAAGCAAGGCTGAGGTGACTCAGCGATTGGAGGAGAAAAGAAAAAAAGTAAAGGGCAGAAATTACATTAAGGTTTAGCCTAAACTGTGGGCAAAAGACATGGCCCCCAACAGAATTCTCTTCATTTACTATATAATATTCACTGGAATCAAAACGTGGACAGTATAAAACATGTGTTATGTAAGTAGATCAAGTATTTATCTACTTACTAGCTGATGACCCAGCGTTGCCCGGGTATGTATTTGACTGGTGTTGGCACTGCCCACTTTTTCTAACCCTAACACACAAACACTCATTGACCAAGTTTGTGAGCCTTGGCATCAATACTATGTATATTCCCATAGAAATTAAACAAATCAGTTTGGCGGTTTGTGACTCCGCCCCTCTCCACCATGTCAACCCCAGTCACCTAACTGTAGCAGGTTTGAGGCATCTGCTATCAACAGTGTAAAAATGGCAGCAATTTTAATATTCCCCTTGAAAATCAGGTGAATTTTGATTGGCTATTATAGGCTCCACCCACTTCCCTGAATATTAATCTCAGTCACCCTGTGACCATCTGGGCAAAGTTTGAGAACCCTCTAAGAAGGCCTGCAGTTTATATTTTCCCAGTGAAATTTGTTTTAGACTCTGCCCACTTTTTGTAACCTGGACACACAGTCGCTCAACGATCAAGCTTATGAGCTTTTGGGTCCTTGGTATCAATAAAAACAAATCTGATTGGCTGTTTGTGGCTCCGCCCTTTTTTTTTATTTTTGAACCCTAGTTACCCAATGACCAACTGTACCAGGTTTGAGGCTTGTGCCATTAACAGTGCAAGAATGGCAGCAATTTTCATATTACCCTTGAAAATTAACAGGTGAATATTGATTGGCTTTTTAGGCTTCACCCACTTTTCTGAATATTAATCCCAGTCACCCAGTAACCAAATGTGCAAAGTTTGAGGACCCTGCCATTAACAGTGAAGAAGGGCTTCAGTTTACATTTTCCCAGGAAAATCTGTTTTTGACTCCATCCAGTTTTTGTAACCTTGACACACAGTCACTCAATGACCAAGTTTGTGAGCTTTTGGGTTCCTGGCATCAAAATTGTGTAAATGGAAGCAGTTTATCCAGCAAGGAAATCTTATTGGCTGTTTGTGTCTCCGCCTCTTTAGTGAATTTGAACCCCAGTCACTTAATGACCGACTGTAGCAGGTTTGAGGCCTCTGCCATTAACAGTGTAAGAATGGCAGCAGTTTCAATATTCCCTTTGAAAACCAAAAGGTGAATTTTGATTGGCTGTTGTAGGCTCCACCTACTTTTCTGAATATTAATCCCAGTCACCCAGTGACCAACTGTGTCAAGTTTGAGAACCCTGCCATTAACAGTGTAAGAACGGCTGCAATTTATATTTTCCCATGCAAAAAGTTAGTTGTTTTTGGCTCCGCCCACTGTTTCTAACCTTGACATACAGTCACTCAATGACCAAGTTTATGAGCTTTGGAGTCCTTGGCATCAATAAGTTGCATTTTTCCATTGAAATTAAACAAATCTAACTGGCTGTTTTTAACCCACCCCATTTTCAGAATGTAATCCCCAGTCTCCCAGTGACTGACTGTACCAGATATTAGGCCTCTGCCATTAAGAGTGTAAGAATGGCAGCAATGTAATTATTCCCCTTGAAAATCAATAGGTGAATTCTGATTGGCTGTTGTAGGCTCCACCCACTTTCCTGAATATTAATCTTAGTCATCCAGTGACCACATGTGTCAAGTTTGAGAATCCTGCCAATAACAGAATGGCTGAAATCAATCTAACAAATCCGATTTGCTGTTTGTGGCTCCACCCCCTTTAGTGAATTTGGACCCCAGTCAATGACTGACTGTATCAGATTTAAGGCCTCTGCCATTAATATTGTAAGAATGATAGCAATGTAAGTATTACCCTTCAAAAATCAATAGGTGGATTTTGATCGGCTGTTGCAGGCTTCACCCACTTTCTAAATATTAATCCCAGTCACCCAGTGACCAAGTGTGCCAAGTTTGAGAACCCTGTGATTAACAGTCTAAAGGCCCATACACACGTCGGATTTTAGCGAACGACCCGTCGTTTGAACGTTCCGTCGTTCGGACGTTTTCGCGTCAAATCCGACGTGTGTACAGACTATCGTTCGGGTGATAAGACTGGTTACCAACGATCCGCCAGTTTACATTTTCCCATTAAAAATGAATGGCTGAAATTTGATTGGTGTGTGTGTGTGTGTGTGTGTGTGTGTGTGTGTGTGTGTGTGTGTGTGTGTGTGTGTGTGTGTGTGTGTGTGTGTGTGTGTGTGTGTGTGTGTGTGTGTGTGTGTGTGTGTGTGTGTGTGTGTGTGTGTGTGTGTGTGTGTGTGTGTGTGTGTGTTGTGTGTGTTGTGTGTGTTGTGTGTGTGTGTGTGTTAGGAAAGAGATATCATAACCAACATTTATCATCATTGTGGAAGTCAGAATAGTTTGGTGCTGCCACGGCTCTGTGGTAAAAGGCATTATGTTATTTAGTGGTAGGGCCAAGTCTTCTGTAGCAATAAAGGTGAATGGGAAGTCCTGTGACTGGGGGTTAGGCCGAGGGCCGGGGTCAGGGATGGGAATTTGTATCAGTGGCATTTACAGACAGATGTGTTCAGCAGTTATACAACACTGTGTTTGCTACACTAGATTTGCACTAGTTGTATTACACATGTCTAGGTGCACACTTGTGGCCTGTTGTAATGCCTTTATCATTGGTAACAAAGCGTTTTGTATTTTGTCTTTGCAGTTGGAAGCATTATGGAGATCTATTCTAGAGAACTACAAAAGTGATTTGATGGCACATAACCTTTACCAGGAAAGTGTTTCAGGGGCCAAACACCGCAGAACATGCAGATATGCTGCCTTTCTGAACCTTATGAAGCCACATTCTTGGGCTGCCCTGTAAGTATTGGAACTGAGACATTTCAAGAATAAGGGGTGGTGGATTATTATTCTCCTTTCTTAACAGTGCAGAAGACAATCTACCTGATGAAGAACCCACACAGACTACCAGAACCGATGTGGACATAACTGAGCCATCATCAGTGGATAGTGGTGTTACATGTGTGCAAGAAGAGGAGGAGGAGAAGATCCCTATGCACTCCCCAGAGAGTCCATCCACGAGTTATACTCCCCCATGGAGAGGGCACTCCTCCATATGGATAAATGTGATGAAGAGCGAGCCTACTTGCATGACCCCAGCGCCCAGTTTCTCCTCAGTTCAGCTCCCTCTTTCAGCAAAATACCACAAGGTTGTGTGTCCAACGTGCTATAATTGAGGAGCTTGAGCAATATGTCACACCGCATCCACCTAAAGACCCGCAAGACACATCCTACTATAGGCAAAATCATATGGGGAATCCTCATGCTCCACCCCAAACCCCAACTACAGCCATCTTCTCATAGTCAACCAAGATATGACCATCCAAAGTACTCTGTACCAACTTATCCCACATATTCTCTAAGGTATCCACACCCATACTATCCACCCATAGCAGCAGCAGCTATGTGTAAAAGACCAGCAAGTCCCCTAGACTCCTATCCTGACACAACACTCTTCACAGACCTAAGTGGGCAAGGCAGTGCACAGAACAGACATACTGGAAAATGAGTCTGAGAGTGAGGCAAGGAGCATGTGTAAATTTGAGTTTGAAGAGTGGAATGTAATGTGGCCTCCTAACACAAGCACAATGGTCACTAAAGTTTGTTAGTAAAGGGTTAGGTTTATTTTGTTGAAGCACAATAAGTGCAACAGGCCCTATTTTAAAGCACAGGGCACATATTGTTAGTTTCAAATTACATTAAGAGTAATAACAGTGGTTGTGTAGGACATATAAGCAACAGAGAGAGTAAAGTTGTCTCTAAACGTGTAGGCCAAAATGTTTACCCAACAATATGAAGACCATGTACAAAAGATTTTTTTACAATTAGAAACATTTAAGTGTGCCATGTGAAAGCAACATATGTTATTTTGTGTACTGTGGCCTTTATTTGTACACAAAGTGTAATGTTTATTTTTTTTTTTGGGGGGGGGGGGGGGAGGGGGGGAATCATTATTGTGTCAAGTACTGACAGAAATGCTGGGATGCAGCCAGGAGCGAGGAGGAATGGGCCTTGCCCTTCAAAACAATAAAAGACCCAACTAGAACAACAACTCTTCCACCATGGCTAGCCTGTTATCTACAACCCACAAAGCATTGCAGGTAACACTCCCCTTATATATCCCGTCCATTACACTCATTACATATTTTATTATATAAGCAGCAGGCAGCACACCGTCAATGGAAGCAGAGAGGATGTGCCAAGGCTATCCGGTAACCAATCGGATACTCAATGTAGAAGTATGGAGCCGGCACCATCCAATAGTATCATGCTCTTTTGTTTGTATAGATACTTCTACATTACATATTATGTTAATTTAAAATTTAGAACAAGGGCTCTTTAAATTCAGCCAAAATATACCTGGAAAATATAAAACGCCCCACCAAACAAACGCTCACAAAACGCGACTCAAAAAAAAGCACCTCCCACCCAAGCACCAGGAAGAAAAGAAACGCGTCACAAAATGCAAAATGAAACCGCTAACGGAACGCAATGAGAACGAGGCGTAAAACAAGCTCTGTTTTCTGTGCAAAACATTTCCCATACTCAGCACATGAATTACTGCTTCTCACCAGAGTGAGATCTCTCATGGCTGACAAGATGTGATTTCTGCCCATAACATTTCCCACACTCAGCACATGAATAGGGCTTCTCACCAGTGTGAGCTCTCTCATGCCTGACAAGATTTGATCTATCAGCAAAACATTTCCCACACTCAGCACATGAAAAGGGCTTCTCACCAGTGTGAGATCTCTCATGCCTGACAAGCAGTGATTTATGCCCATAGCATTTCCCACACTCAGCACATGAATAGGGCTTCTCACCAGTGTGAGATCTCTCATGTGTGACAAGCTGTGATTTATGCCCATAGCATTTCCCACACTCAGCACATGAATAGGGCTTCTCACCAGTGTGAGATCTCTCATGCTGGACAAGACCTGATTTACGAACAAAACATTTCCCACACTCAGCACATGAATAGGGCTTCTCACCAGTGTGAGCTCTCTCATGCCTGACAAGATATGATCTCTCAGCAAAACATTTCCCACACTCAGCACATAAGAAGGGCTTCTCACCAGTGTGAGTTCTCTCATGTGTGACAAGTAGTGATTCCTGTACAAACTTTTTCCCACACTCAGCACATGAATAAGGCTTCTCACCAGTGTGAGATCTCTCATGTCTGACAAGCAGTGATTTATGTCCATAACATTTTCCACACTCAGCACATGAATAGGGCTTCTCACCAGTATGAGATCTCTCATGTGTGACAAGCAGTGATTTATGCCCATAACATTTCCCACACTCAGCACATGAATAGGGCTTCTCACCAGTATGAGATCTCTCATGTGTGACAAGTAGTGATTTATGCCCATAACATTTCCCACACTCAGCACATGAATAGGGCTTCTCACCAGTATGAGATCTCTCATGTATGACAAGCAGTGATTTATGCTCATAACATTTCCCACACTCAGCACACGAATAGCGCTTCTCGCCAGTGTGGGACCTCTCATGTATGTGTAGGTTTGCGCTACTCTTATAAAATTTCCCACACTCAGCACATGAATAGGGCTTCTCACCAGTGTGAGATCTCTCATGGCTGACAAGATTTGATCTCTCAGCAAAACATTTCCCACACTCAGCACATGAATAGGGCTTCTCACCAGTGTGAGATCTCTCATGTCTGACAAGATGTGATTTCCATACAAAACATTTCCCACACTCGGAACAGGAATAGAATCCTCCAGCAGGGGGAGAGCTGTGCTGGGTATGAGGCCCCTCAGGGTTAGACAGGTGAGGTGAGTCTGGGAGAATATTTGGGGTAACCAGGATATCTGCAGGAGACTCTTGTCCAGTGACATCATCATCCGTTGTACAGTCTGTGGATACAGAGAGATGAGTCTCTGAGAGGTTCCTGATGCCGGGACTCCGCCCTGCAAATAGAGAAACAGCATCACTTCCTGTTAGAGAATTCTGAGGGAGGAACAATTATCATTAGGGATGAAAGGAAAGAGGATGGTCGGCACTGCTGTACAGCTTCCTTTATTTGGCAATGTGCAGACAAGTAGGCTGTGTGTTACATCATCACCTCACAGTCCATAAGAAGAGACTAAACACGTACCGGTGCGGGGGTGTTGTTTCGCACTTTTTGGTTATGTACTATACTTCCACATGTGTTAATTCATAGTTTGGATGCCTTCAGTGTGAATCTACATATATATATATATCTCCTTGGTGTGTGTGTGTCTCTCTCCCTCTCTGTGTATGATGCTGAGCATGTTTATTCAGTTTCCGTGGCCTATTCGGAGTGGAACCTGTCCTGTTAAACCTCTGTATGGTCTTGGCCACCATGCTGCAGCTCAGTGTCAGAATGTTGGCAATCGTCTTATAGCCTAGGCCACCTTTATGTGGAGCAACAATTCTTTGTTAAGCTCCTCAGAGAGTTCTCTGCCATGAGGAGCCATGCTGAGCTTCCAGTGACCAGTATGAGGGAGTGTGAGAGCGATAACACCAAATGTACCACACCTGCTGCCCATTCACACCTGAGACCTTGTAACACTAACCAGTCACATGACCTCAGGGAGGGAAAGGGCCGGAACCAATTCCCTTCCTCTGCTAAGTTCTCTCCTAGGACATCATTTTTCATCTTCTGCTTAAAATAACTTCTCAACACTCTGCAAATGAAAAAGTACTGAAAAATTATTTTTAACTAGCTGATGGCCCGGTGTTGCCCAGGTATGTATTTAGCTGGTGTTGACTGCGACCACTTTTTCTTACCCTAACACACAATTACTGAATGACCAAGTTTGTGAGCTTTGCGGTCTTTGGCATCAATAATTTGCATTGAAATGAAACAAATCTGATTGGCTGTTTGTGGCACCACCCCTTTTCTGAATTTGAACCCCAGTCACCCAATGACCAACTGGACCAGGTTTGAGGCTTGTGCCATTAACAGTGCAAGATTGGCGGCAAGTAAATATTCCCGTTGAAAATAAATAGGTGAATTTTGGTTGGCTTTTGTAGGCTCCACCCACTTTTCTGAATATTAATCCCAGTCACCCAGTGACCAACTGTGCAAAGTTTGAGAAGCCTGCCATTAAAGGAATACTGTAGGGGGGGGGGCTTCCAATGGTCCCCCGCAGACATCCTGTGCCGGCGCAGCCACTCCCCAATGCTGCGGCCTCGCCTCTGGTTCACTTCTGAAATTTCAGACTTTAAAGTCTGAAAACCACTGCGCCTGCGTTGCCGTGTCCTCACTCCCGCTGATGGCACCAGGAGCGTACTGCGCAGGCCCAGTATGGTCTGTGCCTGCGCAGTACGATCCTAGTGATAACAGCGGGAGCGTGGACACGGTAATGCAGTCGCAGTGGTTTTCAGACTTCAAAGTCTAAAATTCCAGAAGTGAACTGGAAGCGGGGCTGGAGCATCGGTGAGTGGCTGCACGGGCACATTATGTCTGTGGGGGACCATTAGAAGCCCCGGGTAAGTTCAACTCATTTTCTCCAGACCCCCCTACAGTACTCCTTTAACACTGTAAGAATAGCTGCAGTTTACATTTCCCTGTGAAATCTGTATTTGTCTCCGCCCACTTTTTTGGTTATGGGGATAAAAAGTATCCTATATGTTATTCCAGGTGATGTACTATGTGTGGGACAAATTTCATTCAAATCCGATCAGCCAGTTTTGTGTGATTGAGTAACAAACATCCAGACTGTCACATTTATAATCTTAGTAAGATTATTTTGTTGCCTGCGGGTGGCTTAAAAGGCCATTTATTGATAAGATATGAAAATATCACCAAGGAGGAAACTTAGGGAAAAAAGTCAATCGGATTGGGCATTGAATTGTCTAATAGAGTAGAATTTTGAAATTTTTCACTTAGAGGTGTTCTCACTTTTGTTGCCAGCGGTTTAGACATTAATGGCTGTGTTTGGCAAATTTACACCGTTATACAAGCTGTACACTGACTGCTTTACATTGTATCAAAGGGGTAGATTCATTAAAGGGGAACTTCAGCCTAAACAAACGTACTGTCATTAAGTTACATTAGTTATGTTAATTAGAATAGATAGGTAATATAATTTTTTACCCACCCTGTTTTAAAAGAACAGGCAAATGTTTGTGAATTATGGGGGCTGCCAACTTTGTCATGGGGGCAGCCATCTTTTTGGTTGAAAGAAGGTGACAAGGAGCAGGAAACACAGTTCCAACTGTCCTGTGTCCTGATAACCCCTCCGAGCTGCACAAGCTAGGCTTCAAATGTCAAATTCAAAATGTAAAAAAAAAAAAATTTGCACCAAAAAAGCAGAACGAGAACAACAACATCAGAAATTCCATCATGCTTTGCACAGCATCAGGGGAAAACTGCCCGGGCAGTTTTCTTCTGTGCAGCTAAAAATGAGGCTTGTATACGAGAAACAAAGTTCTGATGCTGTGAAACTGTTAAAGAAACACCAAGCCTTTTCCATGCTGCCGAGTCGATTTTTAGTCCGGAGGTTCACTTTAAATTGTGGTAATATTACCACACATACTGAGAGGAAGATGATCTATACTGTGCCCAGCAGGGACATGTTTGTTACTCAGTTTAATAAGGCTTTTCAATATCTAATGTTTATCACTCACCAATTCTCATCTCTGCAATAATGTCTTCCTCCTTAGATGCTCTCATCACGTCACCCTCCTCCACAGACTGCTGATCACTCCTCACATACGTCTCTTCTTCTTCCTCTTTACTTGTCCCCATAATGTCACCCTCCTCCATAGGCTGCTGATCACTCCTCACATACGTCTCCTCTTCTTCCTCTTTACTTGTCCTCATCATGTCACCCTCCTCCATAGACTGCTGATCACTCCTCACATACGTCTCCTCTTCTTCCTCTTTACTTGTCCCCATCATGTCACCCTCCTCCATAGACTGCTGATCACTACTCACATACGTCTCTTCTTCTTCCTCTTTAATTGTCCTCATCATGTCACCCTCCTCCATAGACTGCTGATCACTCCTCACATACGTCTCTTCTTCTTCCTCTTTAATTGTCCTCATCATGTCACCCTCCTCCATAGACTGCTGATCACTCCTCACATACGTCTCTTCTTCCTCTTTACTTGTCCCCATCATGTCACCCTCCTCCATAGACTGCTGATCACTGGTCACATATGTCTCTTCTTCTTCCTCTTCACTTGTCCCCATCATGTCACCCTCCTCCATAGACTGCTGATCACTCTTCACATACATCTCTTCTTCTTCCTCATTACTTGTCCTCATCATGTCACCCTCCTCCATAGACTGCTGATCACTCCTCACATACGTCTCTTCTTCTTCCTCTTTAACCACAGCACTTACATGTATCAGTTCTCCACCCTAATCACACAAAATAAGAAGCACTTTATAATGTGAACACAGATAACAGCAGAGACAACAGGAAACAATGTCACATAGTTTGGGGTCACTAATGACACTCAGTTCCACCTACCTGATGGTGGTGGGGGGTGGTGGGATCTTCCTTTAGACAATCCCGGGAATAAAGAGGACCTGTACACCTCTCTGGGGGGTTTCCATTACTGGATCCATCTGTAGGAAACGCACAATGACTGAATACTATGGGCTCAATTCACTAAGTGTCACCACATTCAAAAGTAAATGTTACCAACTAGTGAGGTAAATTACTGGCTTGTACGTTGAATACCTAAAAAAAAGTCAATTCACTAAGATTAGAGTGTTCGGCAAAACAAATAAAATGTTGGGTATTTTTAAGATCTGGCTGGACCTGTCAATAACTAGAAATCGCCATGTGGTAAAATTGACAGACTAGGAAGAAAGCCAATAGGAACAGCCACCTGGTCCTGCTACTCACCTCATTTGATCAGATGCATTGCCAGGCAGGACATAAAAAAAATAAACAAAACACAATAGCAGGAGACATTTACAGAGGCTTCCCTGTATCCCTTTAGCCATGCAGATCTATATACTGGTACACAGAAGAGGCCCTTTAGTGGCATGCATACACATCTAAAGGGATGCAGGAAGCCCTTTACTCTCTAGTAAGCTGTCACACAGGAATGGGTTATGCAGACACTTGTAGGAGAGAACCCCAGCTTGCTGCAGAGACCTCCTCCACAGCTGGGAGACTTCTGCATTACCGAGCAGGTCTTACTGAACTGAAGCAACATTTCTCAGTGAATTACCTATTACCTCATGTGTGACAATCTTGGTGCACTTGGAAAACAAAGTCTACAATACAGAATGCGTTATTTGCCCAACCTCTCTCTTTTTTTTGCTAAACAGCCCTTAGTGAATTGAGGTAATTGTCTGTTTGTGTTTATCAGATGAGGGGGATCTAGGAGGACCCCAAGCACTGCTTTCTCCATTACAAAAAAATAAGAATCTCCTCTTACCCGGTGATGTGAGGGGCGGCTGATTCTCCATCATGTTGTCCTTGTAGAGGTCCTTGTGTCCTTCTATATACTGCCACTCCTCCATGGAGAAATAGATGGTGACATCCTGACATCTCATAGGAACCTGACACACACAATAATACAGTCATTATCCTGATACCCCCCTTGCTGTTACTGGATAAAGTCCCATAATTCCCAGCACTGCTCACCTCTCCTGTCAGCAGCTCAATCATTTTCCTGGTGATTTCCAGAATCTTGTGCTTGTTGTGTCCCTCAAATATCAGGAAGTGAGGTGGGGGCACTGTGATGGTCACATGATCACCAGACTTCACTGGAGGAAATTTCTGTATGGAAAGATCAACACTAACGTCACATGATTTCCCAGAATCCTCCTCACCTCTCTGGTCAGGTGTGTTTTATGAATAGAAAAAGAGTTATATCATGTGACCTCCCAGAATTCTCCTCACCTCTCTAGTCAGCAGACAGATGATCTCCAGGGTGAGGTTGAATATCTTCTCAGTCATGTGACTCTGGTCCTCCTCCATCCTCAGTGATGTTGTCATGTGATCTGTACAGGAAGCTGCTACCTTTGGATAGATAATAAGGGAAGAATAATCTAGGTTATACGGCTGTCAGTGGTGAAACTACCAATACATGATCCCCCTCCCCCCAGCACTCCCCATTACTGTCACTTGTGGGTGGTGGGGCCATGCAGAGTATTGCAGGAAAGCATAATAAGCTGGTTTATAGCTACCTGTGCACTATACTCACAGCGTGCTGCAGTCCTGTCCTCCCTCTGCCTCCTCTCCAGCTGGTCTTCTCTCCTCACATCCCCCTCCCACTGTTACCATTCCTGTGATGTTACAGCAGTGCTGGTAGTGGTAGATGGATGAGGATATGAGGAGAGGCAGAGACTGAGGCTAATGGGAGCAGAGGACTGGAGCACACTGTGACAGCTAGCTATAAACCAATGTAATCCTTACGTTTACTGCTCTGCATGGAGGTGGGGGAAGGGAGCAATACTGGAGTGTGGGCATGGCTATACTGGGAAAGAAATGACATTACTGGGGTGGGGGACATTACATACTGGAGGATAATGGCAATGCTGGGGGACACAGGGGGGACATGGCTATACTGGGGGAGAAATGGCATTACTGGGGTGGAGGACATTACATACTGGAGGATAATGGCAATGCTGGGGGACACAGGAGGACATGGCTATACTGGGAAAGAAATGGCATTACTGGGGTGGGGGACATTACATACTGGAGGATAATGGCAATGCTGGGGGACACAGGAGGACATGGCTATACTGGGAAATAAATGGCATTACTGGGCTGGGGGACATTACATACTGGAGGATAATGGCAATGCTGGGGGACACAGGGAGGACATGGCTATACTGGGGAAAAAATGGCATTACTGGGGTGGGGGACATTACATACTGGAGAATAATGGCAATGCTGGGGGACACAGGGAGGACATGGCTATACTGGGGGAGAAATGGCAATACTGGGGTGGGGGACACTACATACTGGAGGATAATGGCAATGCTGGGGGACACAGGGGGGACATGGCTATACTGGGGGAGAAATGGCATTACTGGGGTGGGGGACACTACATACTGGAGGATAATGGCAATGCTGGGGGACACAGGGGGGACATGGCTATACTGGGAAATAAATGGCATTACTGGGCTGGGGGACATTACATACTGGAGGATAATGGCAATGCTGGGGGACACAGGGAGGACATGGCTATACTGGGGAAGAAATGGCATTACTGGGCTGGGGGACATTACATACTGGAGGATAATGGCAATGCTGGGAGACACAGGGGGGACATGGCTATACTGGGGAGAAATGGCATTACTGGGGTGGGGGAACATTACATACTGGAGGATAATGGCAATGCTGGGGAACACAGGGGGACATGGCTATACTGGGGGAGAAATGGCATTACTGGGGTGGGGGACATTACATACTGGAGGATAATGGCAATGGTGGGAGACACAGGGGGACATGGCTATACTGGGAAAGAAATTGCATTACTGGGGTGGGGAACATTACATACTGGAAGATAATGGCAATGCTGGGGGACACAGGGGGGACATGGCTATACTGGGGGAGAAATGGCATTACTGGGGTGGGGGACACTACATACTGGAGGATAATGGCAATGCTGGGGGACACAGGGGGGACATGGCTATACTGGGAAATAAATGGCATTACTGGGCTGGGGGACATTACATACTGGAGGATAATGGCAATGCTGGGGGACACAGGGAGGACATGGCTATACTGGGGAAGAAATGGCATTACTGGGCTGGGGGACATTACATACTGGAGGATAATGGCAATGCTGGGAGACACAGGGGGGACATGGCTATACTGGGGAGAAATGGCATTACTGGGGTGGGGGAACATTACATACTGGAGGATAATGGCAATGCTGGGGAACACAGGGGGACATGGCTATACTGGGGGAGAAATGGCATTACTGGGGTGGGGGACATTACATACTGGAGGATAATGGCAATGGTGGGAGACACAGGGGGACATGGCTATACTGGGAAAGAAATTGCATTACTGGGGTGGGGAACATTACATACTGGAAGATAATGGCAATGCTGGGGCACAGGGGGAGGGGCATGGCTATAATGGTAAAGAAATGGCATTATTGGGGTGCGGAATTGATAAATTTGTCCAATTGCTCAACCGCAGCATAAACTGGATACACTAGTGAGTTGCCCAGTCAGCACCCGGGCCCTGAAAAGGTGCAGGAAACATACATAAAATCAAGAACAACTGAGTCTCCATCTGGATTTAAAGACTATAAAAGCCCAAATTATTATTGTATCACAGTATAAAAGCAGAATGTTTCGGCACACAGGCCTTTGTGAAGTGCATGAATGAGCTGAAGCGAGAGGGATATGGAGGCTTCCATATTTATTTCCTGTTACACAATACCAGTTGCCTGGCATCCTGCTGATCCTCTGCCTCTAATACTTTTAGCCCCAGACACTGAACAAGCATGCAGCAGATCAGGTGTTTCTGGCATTATAGTCAGAATCTGCAGCCAAATAGATCAGCAGGGCTGCCAGGCAACTGGTATTGCTTAACAGGAAATAAATATGGCAGCCCTCATATTTTTCTCATTACAAGTGGTCCTTTAAAGAAAAACATTTATTTGTTACACCTGATACAAATCCTGCAATAAATCTGCATTATGCCAACTTCCTGCTTTCATGGAAGCAGACATATTGATAACATCCTGTGTTTACAAATTAGCTGCTCTGCTGTGCAGAGAAGATTCCTGAGCTGACACAGCTGAGGGATCAAATTACAACTTGTGATAAGTCACAGATGAGGGGGAGTTAGACAGGCTAAACTCTCTTAATACATACAGTGTGCATTTCTCCATGTTTTCCTTTTATCCAGTGCAAGAGTTCAGGTCCACTATAAATGAAACCTGCACTAGGAGCAGCGGCTGGATAGTGTACTGGATATAGGAAACAGAAGGATCGGACCAGCACCATATAGGTTACATCATTCATTTACATAAATAGGATAGAGAGTGTGCTGGGGTAACACAAATAGCACAACACAAGAGAAAGTACCCTGTATAGCTCCACACTGACCGGAACAATACATCCAAAATATCTATTATCAAATTACAATCCAACCCAATTAAAAGCAAGGGAAAAAAAACAATCACAAAAGGTGAAATGAGTGGTGTCCTAACCCAACAATCAAAATACAAAATCACAGGTCCTCCTCATCCAAAGTGTCACATATGCAATGTAAACAAATCACACGTGATAAACATCAATACAAAAAATGAATATTGCTCTAAAAATGACAAATCAAAATATGCAAGGGAGAAAATCCAGCAACAAAATCAGCAAATCAGGTGAACAAGAGTCACAAGCCGCCCCAGAAGGGGTAAATAGCAATAAGGGTAGAGATAAATGTCTATAATGTAACGTGCACCGTGTAATAGCAGCAATACAGAATGACAAGGAAAGTGCTCACGTGTAATAGAAGAGATGAGGGGACTGCAGGACTACCAACCACAAAGCCTTATTGCACCACGTGGGCAACTCCCGCTGCAGAAGAGGCACTGTGGGGTGTATTAAAGAAGAAGAAGTGACACCCATGCTAACCTAGATATAAAAAACACATGTATAAGTAGATACATACTACTTCTACTTACATAACAGATGTATTGTGCTATCCACGTTATGACTCCTGTGAATTTTATAAAGGAAAAGCAGAGAATCCTATTCTAGGCAGTAGCCATCTTGTTTAGCTTTGAATGAAGCTGATCCTGACATGTCCGCCCCCACTCTTGCTATCCCTTCCTCCCTTGCTCATTGTGTATTCATTACCACCTTCCTCCCAGAGTCGAGAGAGAGAGAGAGTTTTTTCAGGCAGCCACAATATATTTGTATTAGAGTTAGAGAGCTTAGCTCAGCATATATCAATCCTGGGAAGACACCAAATTATACACACACACACCACTCGTATTCCACCTCCTCCTCCCATTGAAAGCAAAGTCCCCCCCTGGCTAGCAGACAGTCATGAATGTGAGCCCAGAGCCCCCCTCCTCCTCCTCACACCACCTCTGCTCTGAGTGTAAAAGTACGCTGCTGACCAGTGACAGATGCTCCCCGGAATGCAGAGGAGCGCTGTCTGCCGCCCGCCCCGAGGAGGAAATGAGAGGAGAGCTCAGAGGGCCCTTTTCCACTAGCAGTCGCTAGCGTTCACGCTGAACGCTAGCGACTGCTGAATCGCAAAGGTAAAAAATTACCTGCGATTTCCCGATGTTTGCGGCCGTGATTTTGCTATGCTATGCACTGCATAGCAAAATCGCGGCAAATATCGCTCCATGCCGCGATCGCGTTTCAGGCAAAAACGAATCACGGTAGTGGAAACATCCTACCGCGATTCCTATGTTATTTAGCAAACCCTAGCGATTGTAAAATCGCTAGCGGTTTGCGATTCCGCAATTCCGCTAGCGCAAACGCGCCAGTGAAAAAGGGCCCTGAAGGTGACTGGCCTCGCTGCAGCAGCCTTATACACACACACACATGCAAGATGAGCCCGCACTTTCGCTGTATGCAGACAATTCACCTCTTCTCTGCTCGCTCCATACCCAGTCACCCAGCCTTGCCACAAGCAGAAGGGTGATCTGGAGCGTGATGTTTACTCCACTGTGCGAGTGCTTATTACAGGCAGGCAGCGCAACCAATCCAGCACAAGGAGGGCGTTAGAAGGAGGGGGAGAGGAGGAATACATTTTAGATAAAGAGCCTCCAGCATGGAACTTTTTGGTGACGGCGATTTAAAGAGCCAGTACCAAAAATTAATGTGATAACTCCAAACCATACCTGCAGACATTTTTTTTTTTGAAGTTTGGAATACAGGATTAGCATCTTTATCACTTAATATACTCAGACCAGTTTCTGTTGAAATTTGATTTTTATGGTGACAATACCGCTTTAAAGGACAACTGTAGTGAGAGGGTTATGGAGGCTGCCATATTATTAGGTGTGATTTGTTTACATTGCATATTTAACACTTTGGTTTAGGAGGACCTGTGATTTAGTATTTTAATTATTGATTAAAGACACCACTCATTTCAGCTTTTGTGATTTTTTTTTTTTATTGCTTTTAATTTGGCAATAAAGATTTTTTGGGATATATTATTCTGGTCAGTGCGGTGCTATACAGGTTACTGGATATACACCCCCTGTGATGTAGGAGAGCAGTGTTCAGAGCGGGATTCACATATCCTAATGCCCCTGGGGGCAGGGGCGTAACTAGGCCCCACCGGGCCCCCCTGCAGATTTTCTGAGCGGGGCCCCCCCCCCCTTCGCCCCAGGGCCCGCTCGCGGCCGTTTTGTGGGTGCTGGAGGGGTGGCAGCATGAGGGGAAAGCCTTGCCCACAGTCGGCGGGGAGAGGGGTAGTTCCCCCCTCTCCCTCACCTCGGGGCTCTCCCCTCTGCGCTCCCCTCCAGCTCGTAAGTGTCTGTGGGGCTGTGGTGGGCAGCGAGCGGCGGACAGATACATACCTGCTTCCGTGCGTTCCATCGGAGACTTCTCCCTCTAGCGGCTGACGTCACTTCCGGAAGTGACGTCAGCCGCTAGAGGGAGAAGTCTCCGATGGAACGCACGGAAGCAGGTATGTATCTGCCCGCCGCTCGCTGCCCACCACAGCCCCACAGACACTTACGAGCTGGAGGGGAGCGCAGAGGGGAGAGCCCCGAGGTGAGGGAGAGGGGGGGGAACTACCCCTCTTCCCGCCGACTGTGGGCAAGGCTTTCCCCTCATGCTGCCACCCCTCCAGCACCCACAAAACGGCCCCAAGCGGGCCCCAGGGGGGGGGGCGGGCCCCCCCGCGGGCGCAGGGGCTGCAGGGCCTATTCCTACGCCCCTGCCTGGGGGGCTACTGACTGTGCCTTCTGTGGCTGCAGCTCCCAAGCACTGCGAGTCAGACAGGAGAAAAGCCCTGTGTGACTGCTCACATTCCATCTAACACTAATGCTCTCTTCCCCATCTCTCCTATATACAGTTATTGCTGCATACAATCTCTATGCTCATTCATACTATTACTATCCTCATACTTGCCCATGTCTGCACTGATCTCCCCACTGCAATACATCCTGTACAATGCCCAGCAGCCATATATGTGCGAGTATATAACAAGAATCACACAATTACCTCTTCCAACAACGTGTCCTCTCCACTTCCTATCTGACATCATTTCCTGTCTTACATCACTTCCTGTGTGTGTGATCGCCATCTTGTGGTGAATAGACTAACTGCAGCCACTGTTTGTGAGCTCTCCTTTACTATGAGTTGCAGAGTGCCTATAAAGCTCATGGTGAACCAGAAGAGAAGCCCTAGCAGTGTGTAAGGGTTAAAAGAGACCAAAATGGGCTAAATTTTAAGTAAAACAAAAATTTGCCTTCTTTCTTTTGATTCAGTTTTTCTTGAACATTTTGAAAATACATGAAAAGCATTCCAGGTCATACATGAGCAGAGTATGGTCCACAAACACAATTGTATAAACCCCACAGCCATCATGTATCTCAGTACTAGACCCACAAGTCACATCCGGCCAAGGTCTTCTGAAAATTGTTAACGCTTTTTGGCAAGGCCTGCAACGTGGCTAAATTAAGGGAGGGTATCTATGTGGGAACCTCTTATCAAGAACTGTATAACAAATTGCATTGATCTATCTATCTATCTATCTAGCAATAGGTCGGTACACGAGAAATCAACAATCAAGAATACATATGAAAAATAACAAACAACTGACAAACTGGAGTACATATTATATTGTGCGTCTACACAATATATAAATGTAGCTCAGAGAAGCTCTCTAGCTAGACCTGAAACCAGCGATCTGATTAGTATCAAGGCTAGCGAGCAACTAAAGCTCCTGGCCTTAAATACTAATGCCCCAATCCGTAGCCACTCCTATTTGGTGAGGTCACTCATGACCTCACCTATTGGATCCTCCTCCTGAGCCTATAAGGCTCGGTAGAGCTTGTGCATGCGCGATGAAACCTCTGGGTCACATGCGAGCCGGAAGCCACCACCGAAGGGATGCCGGGGATGCCGCCAGAAGTCTCCTGTGCGGCAGTCCCGGCGCTCGCCCGGACCATGCCGGAGACGCCGCAGGACCTGCCGTAAGAAGTTTATTGCGTGGCAGTCCCGGCGCTCGCCCGGACCATGCCGGAGACGCCGCGGGACCTGCCGCTGGAAGGTAAGATCGTTACATTAACCTTGTAGAATATGTTCATATAAGGGTAAAGGTAACTCTTTTGAACTAGTTAACTATACAGGTCCTTCTCAAAAAATTTGCATAGTGTAATAAAGTTCATTATTTTCTGTAATGTACTGATAAACATTAGCCTTTCATATATTTTAGATTCATTACACACAACTAAAGTAGTTCAAGCCTTTTATTGTTTTCATATTGATGATTTTGGCATACAGCTCATGAAAACCCCAAATTCCTATCTCAAAAAATTAGCATAACATGAAAAGGTTCTCTAAACGAGCTATTAACCTAATCATCTGAATTAACTAATTAACTCTAAACACCTGCAAAAGATTCCTGAGGCTTTTAAAAACTCCCAGCCTGGTTCATTACTCAAAACCGCAATCATGGGTAAGACTGCCGACCTGACTGCTGTCCAGAAGGCCATCATTACATAGTTACATAGTTATTTTGGTTGAAAAAAGACATACGTCCATCGAGTTCAACCAGTATAAAGTACAACACCAGCCTGCTCCCTCACATATCCCTGTTGATCCAGAGGAAGGCGAAAAAACCCTTACAAGGCATGGTCCAATTAGCCCCTAAAGGGAAAAATTCCTTCCCGACTCCAGATGGCAATCAGATAAAATCCCTGGATCAACATCATTAGGCATTACCTAGTAATTGTAGCCATGGATGTCTTTCAACGCAAGGAAAGCATATAAGCCCCCTTTAAATGCAGGTATAGAGTTTGCCATAACGACTTCCTGTGGCAATGCATTCCACATCTTAATCACTCTAACTGTAAAGAACCCTTTCCTAAATAAATGGCTAAAACGTTTTTCCTCCATGTGCAGATCATGTCCTCTAGTCCCTAGGTTCTCAACGTGTGGTACGCGTACCCCAGGGGGTACTTCTGATGGTTCCAGGGGGTACTCAGGCTTGATATACTTAACCAAGAATAACAAATTTAGAGTTTCAGAAAATGATAAATCTTATTTAAACAACACCAAATTAGTATTTTAGCTAATTAAAAGCAATAGTAAATGCTTGGAAATTGGTTAGAACCAAGTTTCATGTACTACAATTAAATATATATTTGTAAAGGGGGTACTTGTGATAATGTTTACTATGCTAGGGGGTACTTGGTGAGTACAGGGTTTTGAAAGGGGTACATACCAATAAAATGTTGAGAAACACTGCTCTAGTCCTTTGAGAAGGCCTAGGGACAAAAAGCTCATCCGCCAAGGTATTATATTGCCCTCTGATGTATTTATACATGTTAATTAGATCCCCTCTAAGGCGTCTTTTCTCTAGACTAAATAAACCCAGTTTATCTAACCTTTCTCGATAATTGAGACCTTCCATCCCACGCATCAATTTTGTTGCTCGTCTCTGCACCTGCTCTAAAACTGCAATATCTTTTTTGTAATGTGGTGCCCAGAACTGAATTCCATATTCCAGATGTGGCCTTACTAGAGAGTTAAACAGGGGCAATATTATGCTAGCATCTCGAGTTTTTATTTCCCTTTTAATGCATCCCAAAATTTTGTTAGCTTTAGCTGCAGCTGCTTGGCATTGAGTACGATTATTTAACTTGTTGTCAATGAGTACTCCTAAGTCCTTCTCCAAGTTTGATGTCCCCAACTGTATCCCATTTATTTTGTATGGTGCTAGACCATTAGTACGTCCAAAATGCATGACCTTACATTTGTCAACATTGAATTTCATCTGCCATGTATGTGCCCATATAGCCATCCTATCCAGATCCTGTTGCAATATGACACTATCTTCCTGAGAGTTAATGATTCTGC
Source organism: Hyperolius riggenbachi (assembly GCF_040937935.1). Classification (NCBI taxonomy): domain Eukaryota; kingdom Metazoa; phylum Chordata; class Amphibia; order Anura; family Hyperoliidae; genus Hyperolius; species Hyperolius riggenbachi. The sequence continues at coordinate 275,573,114 of NC_090655.1, forward strand.
ACAATTTTGTATCATCTGCAAAAATAGCAACATTGCTCACTACTGCATCTACTAGGTCATTAATAAATAAATTGAAGAGCACTGGACCCAGAACAGACCCCTGTGGGACCCCACTGCTAACAGCCTCCCATTTTGAGTACAATCCATTGACCACAACTCTTTGTTTTCTGTCCATTAGCCAGTTCCCTATCCATGAACACAGACTCTTCCCCAGTCCTTGCATCCTCAACTTTTGCACCAGACTTTTGTGGGGAACAGTGTCGAAGGCCTTTGCAAAGTCCAAGTATATCACATCTACAGCATTCCCAATATCCATATTAGCATTCACTACCTCATAAAAGCTGAGCATGTTAGTCAAACAGGACCTGTCTTTAGTAAACCCATGTTGATGCTGAGAAATAAGATTATTTTCTACTATGAAGTCATGTATAGTATCTCTTAGTAACCCCTCAAATAGTTTGCATACAACTGATGTTAAACTTACAGGTCTATAATTTCCTGGATCAGATTTTTTGCCCTTCTTAAATAATGGGAAAACGTGGGCTGTACGCCAATCCACTGGGACTCTGCCAGTTGCAAGAGAGTCACAAAAGATAAGATAAAGGGGTTTATCTATAACTGAACTTAATTCCCTTAGGACCCGAGGATGCATGCCATCCGGGCCAGGTGCCTTCTCTATTTTTAATTTATTTAGTCTTGCCTTCACTTCTTCCTGTGTTAAGTATTTAATATTACAGTTAGAAGATTGAGACTCTTCCGCCTCTGTAGTTTGCAACAGTGCTGTTTCTTTTGTGAAGACAGAAGCAAAGAAAGCATTTAATAACTCTGCCTTACCTTGGTCATCCACCATTGAGTTCCCATCCTCATCCTTTAGGAGTCCTATACAGTCAACCTTTCTTTTTTTAGAGTTAATGTACTTGTAAAACTTTTTTGGGTTAGATTTGATATCCTTAGCGATTTGTTTTTCAGCTTCAATCTTTGCCTGCCTAATTTCTTTTTTAAAATTTTTATTGCACTCCTTATAATTGCTTAGTGCAGCGTCGGTCCCCTCCTGTTTTAAGACCTTATAGGCATTCTTTTTCCTCTTCATTTTATCTTTAACCTTTCTATTCATCCATAGAGGCCTTTTTTTATTCCTAGACATTTTGTTTCCATATGGGATATACATACTACAGTATTGATTGAGTATAAGTTTAAAAGCTTGCCATTTCCCTTCAGTGTCTTCCCCTTGTAGTACATTATCCCATCATTGACACCCTCAAGCAAGAGGGTAAGACACAGAAAGAAATTTCTGAACGAATAGGCTGTTCCCAGAGTGCTGTATCAAGGCACCTCAGTGGGACGTCCGTGGGAAGGAAAAAGTGTGGCAGAAAACGCTGCACAACGAGAAGAGGTGACCGGACCCTGAGGAAGACTGTGGAGAAGGACCGATTCCAGACCTTGGGGGACCTGCGGAAGCAGTGGACTGAGTCCAGAGTAGAAACATCCAGAGCCACCGTGTACAGGCGTGTGCAGAAAATGGGCTACAGGTGCCGCATTCCCCAGGTCAAGTCACTTTAAAAGCAGAAACAGCGGCAGAAGTGCCTGACCTGGGCTACAGAGAAGCAGCACTGGACTGTTGCTCAGTGGTCCAAAGTACTTTTTTTGGATGAAAGCAACTTTTGCATGTCATTCGGAACTCAAGGTGCCAGAGTCTGGAGGAAGAGGATTTTGGGGAGAGGGAAATGCCAAAATGCCTGAAGTCCAGTGTCAAGTACCCACAGTCAGTGAAGGACTAGGGTGCCATGTCAGCTGCTGGTGTTGGTCCACTGTGTTTTACCAAGGGCAGGGTCAATGCAGCTAGCTATCAGGAGATTTTGGAGCACTTTATGCTTCCATCTGCTGAAAAGCTTTATGGAGATGAAGATTTCATTTTTCAGCACGACCAGGCACCTGCTCACAGTGCCAAAACCACTGGTAAATGGTTTACTGACCATGGTATTACTGTGTTCAATTGGCCTGCCAACTCTCCTGACCTGAACCCCATAGAGAATCTGTGGGATATTGTGAATAGAAAGTTGAGAGATGCAAGACCCAACACTCTGGATGAGCTTAAAGAAAACCTGAACTGAAAATTAAAAGTCAAGATAAGCATACACAAGTCATACTTACCTCCTGTGTAGTCTACTCCTCAATCTCTTTTTCCTCTCCTGCATCCTGTTTGTCCACTGTGATCAATGAAATTCTCTGTCCTCCATTTTGAAAATGGCCATTACACCACAACAGCTTTCTGGTCAGCACACAGTTAAACTGTAACATCGCCCACTTGAGCCATAGGGAAACATGGACACATCAGCAGTGGTGCTCAGCAGAGCTCGAATATTCGAGTAGCTCGAATATTCGAGCTCTTTTTCAGCTATTCGAGCTCGGTATTCGAGCTCCGAATAGCTGCAGCTATTCGAATGGGCTATTCGAGTGAACTCGAATAGCCCACTCACTATTCGCGCTATTCGAGCAAACAGTGCTATCCGAGCTCGAATACCGAGCTCGAATAGCGTCATAGCCCAGATTGATGTCCTTAGAGCCAATCAGAGGGCTACCAGGCCCTCTGACGGCAGCCAATCACAGAGCGGGACCCTGGCCAGCCCCTACCCTATAAATAGCGGCCGCCATTTTAGGTTTTTCCATCCTTGCCTGACTTTGTACAGAGAGAGATCTGCTCCTTTGTGCTTTGGCTTAGCAAGTGCTTTATTGTGGTCAATCACCTAGCGTTTTTGCTCACATACACCTCCTATACACACCTATATTGTTGTTAGTTAGATAGACATTGTATTTTAGTTAGTAGCTTGTGTGTTACATAGAGACAGGCAGCTGCTGCAGGCAAGCTTACACAGCTTTAGGCCTCAGGGCCTTGCCTGTGTGGGCAGCTGTCCTCCTGTCCTCTGTTAGTTTATTTCTCATCTATACCAGTGTTTCTGCTGTGACTGTCCTTTACTACTCAGTGATTGGTTGCATTTTGTAGTTATACTGTAACTGTACTAGGACACTCACTGTCACTGTTTGTTCATAGCTCCTGCGTATGTGTGCACTGTCTGTACAGTACACACACTCTATTTCCTTCTGATTACTACTGATTATTGTAATTTCTAGTTGTACTTACTACTTACTGTTACTACTTACTGTACTAGGGACACTCAGTCACTGTTCATAGGCTAGCTCCTGGGTGTGTGTGTGTGCGTGCACTGTCTGTACAGTACACACACTCTATTTCCTTCTGATTACTACTGATTATTGTAATTTCTAGTTGTACTTACTACTTACTGTTACTACTTACTGTACTAGGGACACTCAGTCACTGTTCATAGGCTAGCTCCTGCGTGTGTGTGTGTGCGTGCACTGTCTGTACAGTACACACACTCTATTTCCTTCTGATTACTACTGATTATTGTAATTTCTAGTTGTACTTACTGTTACTACTTACTGTACTAGGGACACTCAGTCACTGTTCATAGGCTAGCTCCTGCGTGTGTGTGTGCGTGCACTCACTGTCTGTAGTGTACACACACTCTATTTCCTTCTGATTACTACTGATTATTGTAATTTCTAGTTGTACTTACTGTTACTACTTACTGTACTAGGGACACTCAGTCACTGTTCATAGGCTAGCTCCTGCGTGTGTGTGTGTGTGCGTGCACTGTCTGTACAGTACACACACTCTAAATCCTTCTGATTACTGTGAGAAAACGCGGAAGAGCCGCCGCCATGAGCCAGCGGCAGGCGGCTCTTTCCGCGCACAGGGCTCACACACACGGAGAGGCAGCCGCCTCCTCTCAACATGAGGCGGCTGTCTCCGTGCAGGCTGCGGAGCGCGGAGAAACCACCGCGGTAGACGCGGTGGTTGTGGCACATACCCCCGCTGCGGAGACTCCGCAGAGCGGGGCTGCTGTGGCTGGGACTCGTAGTCCCTCAGCTTTTAGAGTGACGCGCGCGCGCGCGCACTCAGGCAGAATTTATATTAATCAGTACTAAGTCAGCTGACCAGGCTGGTCAGCTGACTTTGACTCCACTTCCCATTGGTCCAGCACTTAGGGAGGTGCTGGGAAGAGGGTCAGGTATATATACTGCTGGCTGTTCACTTGCTCCCCGTCTGGCGTTGCGATCACATATGTGGGAGCACCCAGATCCGTAGTCAGATCCGCAAGTGTGCCGGGACCAGCTGGAGCTGTAATCCTACACTTAGCTAGATTCTGTTGATAGCTAAAGTACTAGTTTGATTGTGATTATCTGTTATGACCTATTGCCTGTTTGACCACCCTCCTGAACTCTGATCTTGTACCTCGATATCTCTGATACTCTGTTGCCGAACCCCGGCTCATTCCTAGACTCTGCTTCTGCCTCCTGATTTTGTACCCCGATATATCTGATACCCCGTTGCCGAACCCTGCCTGTACCTTGACTCGGCCTTTATTACTGTATCTGTACTTTATCTGTCCGTGTGTTACGACCTGGCTTGTCCGACCTCGAGAACCGACCTCACGATTGGAGGCGGTTCCCCGTCCTGTTAGTGACACTTCCTCCTGAGTGTCACTATTGGGCTATCCTTCCTACTGTCAGTCTGACTCCTCCCGTCTTGGAGAGCTCAGGTCTGCGGAAGGAATCCGTGCAGTTCACCTTGCTGCACTGAGGCTTAGGCCTCCTAGTGTTACTGTTACACCAAACACTACACTCTACTTAGGTGAGCAGAGGTTAGTTAGTATATCGGATTATCGGTGATACTGCAGATCACGTATAATCTGGTATACATCTGTATTTCCTGTGATACTGCAGATCACCGGTAATCAGATCCTCTCTGTGCTTCACCGATCGTTACAGAACGCCAGACCACAAAACAGATGGAATCACGCGCTGATCCTCTGACTGTGCTTGCCACTTCGGTGGATAACATTCATCAAGCACTGGGCCAGCACAAAACCTTAATTGATGCCTTATCATGCTCTGCGAAAACCCTCCAGACGTCGGTTGATTCAGTGCGATCCCCTCCTAGTGATGACATACGTATGCCTGTACCTTATAAGTTTTCCGGCCACAAGTCTGACTTCCGGAATTTCAGGAGTAGAGTGTTGTCGTATTTCGAGTTGAGAGCCCGATCCTCGGGGACTGAGACCCAACGGGTCATCTTTATTAAAACCTTGCTGACTGGGGACTCCCAGTCTTGGGCATACAACCTGCCTCCTACCGATACTGCTCTGACCTCGGTAGAGAAATTCTTTGAGGCCATGGCCATAATTTACGACGACCCTGACCTTGCTGCGTCCTCAGAGTGGAAGCTCAAACTTTTGCGGCAAGGCAGAGGTTCGGTCGAGGATTATGCGGCAGAGTTCCGTAGGTGGTCAGTCACCTCTAGATTTGACAACTTTGCCCTAATGGATTACTTCTTGTCTGGGTTGTCGGAGGAGGTCTCCGACCTAAAGTTAACTGTACCTGAGCCCAAAACAGTTGATGAGGCCATATCATCGGCCATTCGAGTAGATCGCAGGCTACGCCATCAGAGGCAGGCTAGGGGTAGTCACCGTGTCAGGGTGACTTCGTACGTGGCACCGGCTGCTGCATCCTCAGTAACAGCATCCCCGCCTGTCTCACCCTCTCCGGCCTTGCCTCCACCAGAGCCAATGCAAATTGGTCGATCAAAACTGACCCAGGTGGAGCGAAGGCGGAGAATGACGGAACAACTGTGCCTATACTGTGCAGAGGCAGGGCATAGGGTGCGAAACTGCCCTAACAGGTCGGGAAACGGGTCTGCCTATGAGTAGTGGGGGGTGACACCCTAGGCACACAATCCTCACCCCTTAAAGAAAGAAAATTACTTCTCCCTTGTACTGTCACATGGGATGATAAGTCTGTAGCCACTGAAGCTTTTATCGACTCCGGCTCAGCGGCTAACTTTATGAACTTTGAGTTTGCTCAGGAGTTGGGTTTACCACTCACTCCCGTGAGACCCCCCATTCAGGTCACGGCAGTGGACGATTCCCCTTTGCAGCGGAATCGTGCCCTGTCACAAACTCCGCTTGTGAAGCTCACCATAGGGGTATTGCACGGGGAACTGTTACAATTTTTTGTTTTACACATGTCAACCTCCACTATTATCCTAGGCATGCCATGGTTGCAGGTTCATTCTCCACAGATAGACTGGGCCACAGGGCAGTTGACAGCATGGTCACCTCATTGTTTCCAGCAATGTTTGGGGAGGCTGACACTAGGTCAAACCAAGGTGCAGGTGGAAGGTGTACCGGAACAATACTCAGATTATGCCGATGTGTTTTGTCCCAAGGCTGCGGATAAATTGCCCCCGCATCGCCCGTTTGACTGTCCCATTGACCTTTGTTCTGGTTGTATGCCTCCTCGAGGCCACTTATAAACCTTATCTGGCCCCGAAAAACTAGCCATGCAGGAGTATATCCGTGAGAACTTGGCCAAGGGCTTCATTCGGCCGTCCCGGTCACCCGCTGGGGCAGGCTTCTTTTTTGTTAAGAAAAAAGACGGGGGTTTACGGCCTTGCATCGATTATCGTGGCCTCAACAAGATCACAGTGAAGAATCGCTACCCGTTGCCACTTGTAGACGATTTGTTCACACAGGTCACGGAGGCTAGGATATTTTCAATCTGGACTTACGGGGGGCATACAATCTGGTGCGTATAAGAAAGGGCGACGAATGGAAGACGGCCTTCAATACCCCTGATGGGCATTACGAGTACAGGGTGATGCCCTTCGGGTTATGTAATGCCCCGGCCGTCTTCCAGGAACTCATCAATGAGGTTTTTCGGGAGGTGTTAGGAAAGTTCGTTTTAGTCTATTTAGACGACATTCTCATCTTTTCTAACAACCTGTCGGAACACAGAACCCATGTCAGGATGGTATTAGACAAACTGAGGCAGAATTTGTTATACGCCAAACTCGAGAAATGTATTTTTGAGGTCACGTCGGTTGCCTTTCTGGGGTATATAGTCTCCACCTCAGGTCTGTCTATGGACCCTGCCAAGGTCTCCGCGGTCCTGGAGTGGCCGCAGCCGGTGGGGTTAAAGTCGCTACAATGGTTCTTGGGGTTTGCGAACTATTATAGAAGGTTTATAAAGGGGTACTCCACAGTAGTCGCCCCCCTCACTAGCATTACTAAGAAAGGGGCAGACACCACTCATTGGCCTCCCGAGGCCTTACAGGCATTTTCTAAGTTAAAAGGGTTGTTCTGCTCAGCACCCATACTCAGACACGTGGACACTTCCTTCCCGTTTATTGTTGAGGTAGACGCCTCAGAGGTCGGGGTGGGGGCTGTGCTGTCCCAGCGTTCTGGTCTCCAGGGTAGATTATACCCTTGTGCCTACTTTTCCCGGAGGTTCTCTCCGGCAGAAAGAAACTACGATATAGGCAACAGGGAACTCCTAGCCATCAAATTGGCCTTCGAAGAGTGGCGTCATTGGCTAGAGGGAGCTGAGCACACTATCACGGTTTATACCGACCACAAGAATCTGGAATACATCGAGGGGGCTAAAAGGTTAAGCCCTCGGCAGGCTCGATGGTCTCTATTTTTCTCAAGGTTTACATTTTTGATTACGTACACGCCAGGTAGTAAGAATACCAAGGCAGATGCACTCTCTAGGTGTTTCGAGCCGGAGACAGCACAGCCCTCTATTCCCGAAACCATTGTCCCACGAAGAGTGGTCTTGGCCGCTACGGAGACTTGGGAGGACTGGAAGGAGACGTTGAGTCCTTTCCAGCAGGATATCCCGGAAGGGAAGCCAGACGGGGTGCTGTTTATCCCGCTACCATTCCGCCTCCAGATCTTGGAGATGGTCCATTCTCATAAAAATGCGGGACATCCTGGGGCGTCTAGAACGCAGGATCTCGTGGCCAGATGTGCATGGTGGCCTTCGTTAGCAGCTGACTGCAAAGAGTTTGTCAGGGAATGTGCGGTGTGCGCAAAAAGCAAACCCTCCCGGCTGGCATCTGTAGGTACATTGCAGCCTTTGCCCACCCCGAGTGAACCATGGACCCACTTGTCCATGGATTTTGTGGGTGAGCTTCCTAGGTCTGAAGGCATGTCAGTCATCTGGGTGGTGGTCGACCGTTTCAGTAAAATGGCCCACTTCGTGCCCCTGAAGGGACTCCCCTCGGCCCAGGAACTGGCCGATTTATTTATCACCCATGTCTTCCGATTGCATGGCATTCCAGAAGACATAGTTTCCGATCGGGGAGTCCAGTTTGTTTCGAAATTTTGGAGGGCATTCTGTCACCAAATTGGCATGAAACTGTCGTTCTCCTCGGGTTACCACCCACAGACAAACGGCCAGACGGAGAGGGTCAACCAATCGTTAGAACAATTTTTGAGGTGTTACGTTGCCGAGGCGCAGAGTGATTGGGTTAAATTTTTACCGTATGCAGAATTTGCCCATAACAACCTAAAGAGTGCTTCTTCAGGTTTCTGCCCATTTCAGATTGTTACCGGTAAACTACCTAAATTCTCTCCATTGCCAATTGCGTCCACTCCATTTCCCACCTTGGAGGCTTGGCAAAGGTCATTTAGGGACATGTGGGGGACCATTAAGAATAATTTGGTAAAAGCATTTCAGAGTCAGAAGGGTCAGGCTGACAAAAGACACTCGTTAGAGTGGAAATTTCAACCAGGAAATTTGGTTTGGGTGTCAACCCGTCACCTGACCTTGAAACAACCTTCTGACAAGCTTGGTCCCAGGTTTGTGGGTCCATTCCCGGTAGTCAGGAGGATTAACAATGTTACCTGTTAAGGTCCTTCCACGTGTCCCTTCTTAAACCCGCAGTCCAGGTGGGTCCTGCTCCTCCTCCTCCCGTGTTGGTAGATGCCCAACACGAATATGAAGTAGAAAAAGTATTAGATTCACGCCTGGTACAGAACTCGGTACAGTACCTCGTACATTGGAAAGGGTACGGCATTGAGGAGAGGCAATGGGTACCTGGGAATCGTATGCATGCGGATGACTTAGTGAGGGAGTTTCATGCCTTACATCCAGGGAAACCTGGAAGGAGCTGTCCGGAGTCCACTCCTTGGGGGGGGGGGGGGGGTACTGTGAGAAAATGCGGAAGAGCCGCCGCCATGAGCCAGTGGCAGGCGGCTCTTTCCGCGCACAGGGCTCACACACACGGAGAGGCAGCCGCCTCCTCTCAAAATGAGGCGGCTGTCTCCGTGCAGGCTGCGGAGCGCAGAGAGGCGGTTGTGGCACATACCCCCGCTGCGGAGACTCCGCAGAGCTGGGCTGCTGTGGCTGGGACTCGTAGTCCCTCTGCTTTTAGAGTGACGCGCGCGCGCACACTCAGGCAGAATTTATATTAATCAGTACTAAGTCAGCTGACCAGGCTGGTCAGCTGACTTTGACTCCACTTCCCATTGGTCCAGCACTTAGGGAGGTGCTGGGAAGAGGGTCAGGTATATATACTGCTGGCTGTTCACTTGCTCCCCGTCTGGCATTGCGATCACATATGTGGGAGCACCCAGATCCGTAGTCAGATCTGCAAGTGTGCCGGGACCAGCTGGAGCTGTAATCCTACACTTAGCTAGATTCTGTTGATAGCTAAAGTACTAGTTTGATTGTGATTATCTGTTATGACCTATTGCCTGTTTGACCACCCTCCTGAACTCTGATCTTGTACCTCGATATCTCTGATACTCTGTTGCCGAACCCCGGCTCATTCCTAGACTCTGCTTCTGCCTCCTGATTTTGTACCCCGATATATCTGATACCCCGTTGCCGAACCCTGCCTGTACCTTGACTCCGCCTTTGCCTACTGTATCTGTACTTTATCTGTCCGTGTGTTACGACCTGGCTTGTCCGACCTCGAGAACCGACCTCACGATTGGAGGCGGTTCCCCGTCCTGTTAGTGACACTTCCTCCTGAGTGTCACTATTGGGCTATCCTTCCTACTGTCAGTCTGACTCCTCCCGTCTTGGAGAGCTCAGATCTGCGGAAGGAATCTGTGCAGTACTCCTTGCTGCACTGAGGCTTAGTCCTCTGTGTTACTGTTACACCAAACACTACACTCTACTTAGGTGAGCAGAGGTTAGTTAGTATATCGGATTATCGGTGATACTGCAGATCACGTATAATCTGGTATACATCTGTATTTCCTGTGATACTGCAGATCACCGGTAATCAGATCCTCTCTGTGCTTCACCGATCGTTACAATTACTACTGATTATTGTAATTTCTAGTTGTACTTACTGTTACTACTTACTGTACTAGGGACACTCAGTCACTGTTCATAGGCTAGCTCCTGCGTGTGTGTGTGCGTGCACTCACTGTCTGTAGTGTACACACACTCTATTTCCTTCTGATTACTACTGATTATTGTAATTTCTAGTTGTACTTACTGTTACTACTTACTGTACTAGGGACACTCAGTCACTGTTCATAGGCTAGCTCCTGCGTGTGTGCGTGTGTGCACTGTCTGTACAGAACACACACTCTATTTCCTTCTACTGAATCTGATTACTACTGATTATTGTATTTTCTAGTTAGTGTACTAGGGGACACACTCACTGTTCACACTTACTGATTACCAATTATTGTATTTTGTATTTGTACTGTACTAGTAATCACTTAGCGATCTAATCACTTAGTGATTAGTGTCACCTCACCCACCAACCCACTCCATTAAAGTACCCCACTTTTTCACCCGCCCTTTTAGAAAACTTTTTTGTTTACACCCAAAACATCTAAGATGTCTGGAAGTGGCAGCCAGCGCGGTTTGGGCAAGGGGAAGGGCAGCAAGGGAATCAGGAGGAGAGGGAGCAGCATTGTGGCAAGCCGCGCCACCATGCACAGTTCCGCAGCAGCAGCAGCTGCGTCAGTGGCTAGCATTCCTCCTATAGCCACTGGCCGTGGACGCCTTGGGCGCCCAGCAGGAGCATCTGCAACTCACGCTGCAGAGACACAGCAGCAGCAGCGTGTAGTACTTGCTCCTATTTTCCTCCAGCCGGGTCGGAAACGTCCCATTGAGGAAAAGGATGCAGCCACTGTGGTGCAACTGATGACGGAGGATGAGCAGCCCACCATCAGCTCTGCATCTGAGGCCTCCACCCTCACCACCACCACCACCACCACTACCCCTGTTCGCAGCAGCCGCCCAGCAGGGCCTGGGGGGGAGGAGGAGGCCAGTTCACCGTCACAAGTTGGCGACCTGTCACTCAGCAGTATTTTTACCCCATGCACCATCAGGGTATTGTCTGCTGTTGTTGGCGATTTTGAGGAGGAGATGCTGATGGGCACTTTGGGGGAGGAAGGATTGGACAGCAAGACTGTGGCGACAGTCAAGCAGCCCATCCATGCATCAGGAGAGGAGTTTGGGGGGTCATCATCCCAGCAGGACATGTTTCAGGAGGGGGAGGATGATGATGACACGGTGACAGACAAAGACTGGGTGCCACCAGCTCCAGGGGATGTCGTCATCAGCAGCTCTGAGGAGGAGGAGGAGGATGCGCTTGTGGGCCTTGCAAGGAGGCGCATCATTGCAAGCATTGGCAGCAGTAGGCAGGTCCCACAGCCTGCTGGTGTCTCAGGCTCAGCAGCAGCAGCAGCAGCATCTGCCAGTACCACCACCAGCCGCACCCAAGCCCCCCCCCCAACCACCACAGGGAGACAGGCAGCAGCGGCTCCAGGCCGTAGGGGGTTGTTCTTGTCACCAATCTGGCGATTTTTCACAATGCCCACAGTTGACAGCAAGTACGCCACTTGCAACCACTGTCAGCGGAAGTTGAGCAGAGGTGCAGACCCCTTAAAGTTCAGCACCAGCTCGCTCATCAACCACCTTGCTGCTAAACATTTCCACCAGCATGAGGAGTTCCAGAGGCTGAAGGCATCTGGTGCTGGCAGTGGCACCACACCCATCACTGCACAGCCTTCAGCAGCAGCAGCAGCAACAGCAGCCACCCGCCCTCCTGCTCCTCCAGCACCACCAGCAGGAGTGCGGAAATGCACTGCTCCTCCCCCCTCTGCAACTCCTGCCGCCGACACTGAGGCCTGTTCTGGAAGCCAGTCCTCAGTGGCCTCCTCTGCTGTGTCCGCTGATTGCTGTGCTAGCAAAAGGCCACGCCAGAGCCTTTTGAGCGAGTCCTTCCAGGGGGCGGTTAGGGCTCTGCCTCCCAGCAGCCGTCGCGTGCGGCAGCTGAACGGCTTGCTGGCATGGGCCATGTGCTCCCAACTCCTGCCGTACACGCTCGTGCAGGAGGGGAGCGACATGCGTGCACTGCTTGCTTGTGCAGCCCCAGACTGGCAGCTCCCCAGCAGACACTACTTTGCCCGCAAGGCCATTCCTGCACTGCACCGCTTTGTGATGGCCAATGTGGAGCGAGGGCTGGAGCACGCGGTTGGTGAAAGGGTCCACGTCACCATGGACTCCTGGAGCAGCCGCTTCGGGACAGGCCGCTACCTGTCCTTCACTGTCCACTGGGTCAGCTTGGTGGAAGGGGGTGAGGATGGGAGAGCAGCAGCGGGCACAGCAGCAGCAGCAACACAGTGGGTGGTGCCACCCCGCAGGGTCAGGGGAACTGCAGCAGGTTCCTCCGATCCTCTGCCATCCTCCGGCACACCTGGCCAAACCCCCTGCCTCAGCAGCAGCGTGAAGGCCCGCCACTGCCAAGCGCTGCTGCAGTTGGTCAGCCTTGGGAAGACCAAACTGACGGCAACCCATGTGTTGGCGAAACTCCAGGAGGAGGAGAGGATTTGGCTGACCCCCAGAGGCCTCAGAGTCGGAGAGGTGGTGGCCGACAATGGGGCCAATCTGCCCCCCCAATCTGAGGGGGATCAGCACAGCGCAACTGAGTTGGTGCGGGGGTGGAGAGAGGATGAGGCTGAGGAGGCAGAGGAGGAGGATGAGGACAGCACTGCCGTCGATGTGCCAGCACACGTGGCCCGCCTCTTCCCAATGGCAGTGCACATGTTGACGTGCCTGCGCAGGGACCCCAGGGTGATCCAGATGAAGCAGAGGGAGGACATCTGGATCAGCATGATGTTGAACCCACGCCTCAAGGGGAAGTTGAGCCAGTTCCTGCCGCCTGCAGGAGGAGACCCAGCGCAACAAATAAGGAGCTTGCAGCAGGCCCTTGTTGAGCGCTTGGAGGAAGCCTTCCCCCAGCCTTCCACCCCCACTGTCCAGCCAGCACAGAGGCAGCAGCAGGTGCCTGCATCCAGCAGCAAGCGCCCCACAGACCTGCTGTCTCTCAGCAACGAGCTCTACAGGACTGTAGAGGCTCCGGCAGCAGTGACTAGAGAGGAGGTGCATGCAGCAGCATCCTCCTCCGGTCACAGCCAGCGCCTGACCCGCATGGTGGCTGACTACATGGGGTCCTACAGCGGGCTTGACAGCGATGCCCCTGTTGATCCCATGGAGTATTGGGTCAAGCGCCTGGAGATCTGGAGCGAGCTGGCGCAGTACGCCCTGGAAATGCTGTCCTGTCCCCCTTCCAGCGTGCTGTCCGAGCGCTGCTTCAGTGCAGCTGGTGGCGTGGTCACCAAGAAACGCTCACGTCTGTCTCACAAGTCTGGACAGACTGACGTTTCTCAAGATGAACCAGGCATGGGTGGAAGGCGAGTTCCTGGCCCCTGTTGTCGGCGAGAGGGGGACATGAAGTGGCTGCCGGAACCATCGTTAATGTGCCTTACCACCCTTTACCACCTCCTGGCTCCTGCTCACTAAGCCAGCCTGGTTCACTTTGACTATTACGTCGCCTGCAGCCACACATTTTACACCTACAGTGGGCTGCTGTGTACTGCCCTTCTGCTGTCTGTCTGTGTTTCTGTCACGTTCTGTGAAGGTAGATAGGCCCAGAGAGAGTCTGATTGCCGGTAATCTGCAGTATCACCGGAATGCAGATATATATCTGATTATAAGTGAGCTGCAGTCTCACCGACAATCCGATATATTAACTAACCTCTGGTACCTAAAGAGTGTAGTGATTGGTGCAACAGTAACACTAGAGGACTAGGCCTCAGTACAGCAAGGCGTACTGTACAGATTCCTTCCGCAGCCCAAGCTCTCCTAGACAGAAGGAGTCGGGCAGCCAGCAGGAAGGATATACTGAAAGTAACCCTAAATAGGAAGGGTCACTGTCAGTGCGAGGAACCGCCTCTGACAGCAAGGTCGGTTCTCGAGGTCGGACAGGCCAGGTCGTACACACACAGGCAATTAAGGTACAATATCAGGAGGCTAAGGCGGAGTCTAAGAGCGAGCCGGGGTACGGCAACAGGAGATCAGAAATATCAAGGTACAGTATCACAAGTTCAGAGGCGAAAACGAGAGACAAGGCAAGGTCGGCAACAGGAGATAAGATCGGCAGAAGTACAAGAGGATGAGGCAAGAGCAAGGTCAGAAACAGGCAAAAAGGTCAAAGGCACAGATAAATCACAATGGTATGGTCTTCCAGTACTTATATATTGGCCGCACCAATATATAGGTATACTGTGGATCCGAGAGCTAACACAGGTGTGATCGCTACAGCGGACACAGAATACTGACAGTCTGCTGCTTAAATGCAGACTGTCACTTCAGCAATCTCCACCCCCCCCCCCGATGACGTCAGAAAAGGGGCGGCAACTGTCCCGGCAATCTGCTCATGGGATCCTCCTTCTCAGGGCATAAAGGGCGTGACGCTCCGTGCGTGCGCGCGTTGCCCTGCCCTGCTGAGACATGCTCCTAGTGACCCGTTGAGCGGAGGAGGAGGCCGCCGGGACAGACCGGAAGTTCGGGGTCCCGATGACGTCAGCCGCGAGCGCGGCGTTCGTACTACCGCTGGCGGTGGGGGTGAGTCCATGCCTGACATTACCCCTCCCCTGAGGCGTGGTCTCCGAACGCGCCAATGAAGGTCTATCAGGATTAGTATCATGAAATTCTCGTATGAGTTCCTGTGCATGAAATTGATGTGCTGGTACCCAGGATCTCTCCTCCGGGCCATAACCCTTCCAATGAACCAGGTATTGAAGAGAATTCTGAACAAACCGGGAATCCAGAATTCTCTCAACCTCATATTCAGGTTCACCGTCAACAAGCACAGGAGGAGGACCAGAGTCCGCATGTACTGCGGGTTTCAGTAATGACACATGAAATGTTCTTACTCCCCGCATTGACTGAGGTAATGTCACTTGATAAGATACCCGATTGATCCTTTTAGCTATAGGATATGGACCTATAAATTTAGGTCCCAGTTTTGCTGATGGCTGTCGTAAGGCGATGTGCCGAGTAGAGATCCAGACAAGATCTCCAGGAGAAAACTCCCACTCGGGAGAACGTCTTCGGTCAGCCTGTTGTTTCTGGACCGACACTGTTTTCTTTAAATTATTATTAACCTCCCTCCAAAGAGATCTTAGCGTCTCTTGCCAGACCTCCAGAGCAGGGAAAGGTGAGGTCCTGACAGGGAGTGATGAAAACCTTGGGGACCTTCCATTGACAATTTGAAAAGGTGAAAACCCTGAGGAAGAACTCCGAAGATTATTATGGGCAAATTCAGAATATGGTAAGTACTGAACCCACTCCGTTTGATTGTCAGCCACATAACATCGGAGATACTGTTCCAAGGACTGATTCATTCTCTCCGTTTGCCCATTGGTCTGGGGATGAAACCCAGAAGAAAAGGAGAGGGTGATTCCCAGTGCCTTGCAAAATTCTCTCCAGAATTCCGAAACGAACTGCACCCCCCTGTCAGATACTATGTTTTCAGGAACCCCGTGAAGACGAAGAACGTGGATTACGAAAAGGTCAGCAAGTTCTTTAGCGGAAGTTAGTTTCTTCAAAGGTACAAAATGGGCCATTTTAGAGAATCGGTCAACAATGACCCAGATCACCGTATTACCGTCCGAGGGTGGTAACTCCCCCACAAAATCCATGGATACATGAGTCCAGGGCTCGGAGGGTATGGGCAGCGGCTGGAGGGTACCCACCGGAGATACACGTGAGGGTTTACTCCGTGAGCACACTGAACAAGATACAACAAAATCCTCGACATCACTCCTCCAAGAAGGCCACCAGACGCTCCTGGACAATAATTCTCTAGTTCGAGCCACTCCAGGGTGACCAGCTAGCTTATGAGCATGAAAGAATTGAAGTATTTGTAATCTGAACTGTAACGGTACAAACATGAGATCGGACGGTTTCCCTGCAGGACTATCCTGTTGGTAGGGAAGCAGAACAGATGCAATATCCCCCATAGAGTCTATACTGGCTAACACCACCTTCTCGGATAAAATTGGCTCTGGTTCGGAGGGCAGTACTGATTCAATGTCAAAGCATCGTGAAAGAGCATCAGCCTTGATATTTTTACTTCCAGGTTTGAACGTGATGATGAAATCAAACCTAGAAAAGAATAAAGACCACCGTGCCTGCCTGGGATTTAACCTCTTAGCCCCCTTCAGATATTCCAAGTTCTTATGATCTGTATAGACCGTAATAACATGTTCCGCCCCCTCCAGCCAGTGTCGCCACTCTTCAAAAGCCAATTTTACAGCCAATAGCTCCCTGTTCCCAATATCGTAATTTCTCTCTGCCTCAGAAAATTTTTTCGAAAAAAATGCGCAAGGGTGAAGTCTCCCTTGTGATCCGGAGTACTGTGACAAGACTGCCCCAACCCCAATTTCTGATGCGTCTACCTCCACGATGAATGGCCTGGATGAATCGACATGGTGCAAAATGGGAGCAGAACAAAAAGCAGTTTTAAGACTCGAGAAAGCAGAAATGGCTTCAGGAGACCAATTGTTAACATTAGCCCCTTTCTTAGTCATGTCAGTAAGGGGAGCTACCAGAGCAGAGTACCCCTTTATGAATTTCCTGTAATAGTTAGCAAAACCCAGAAAACGTTGTAAAGCTTTTAGACCAACTGGTTGCGGCCAGTCCAAAACTGCCGCAACTTTACTGCTATCCATAGCTAACCCAGATCTGGAAATGATATAGCCAAGGAATGGAACTTCATTGACCTCAAACAAACATTTTTCCAACTTGGCATATAATGAATTCTCCCGTAACTTTTGTAATACATATTGGACCTGAGACCTATGTTCCTTGATATTGCGAGAAAAGATCAGAATATCGTCCAAATAAACGACCACAAATTTCCCCACCACCTCCCTAAAAATGTCATTAACTAATTCTTGGAAAACAGCGGGGGCATTACACAGACCGAAGGGCATGACTAGGTATTCGTAATGCCCATCCTGAGTATTAAATGCCGTCTTCCATTCGTCACCCTGTCTGATTCTGACCAGATTGTAAGCTCCCCTGAGATCTAGTTTAGTGAAGATCTGGGCACCTGTGACCTGAGAAAAAAGGTCATCAATCAGGGGAAGTGGGTAACGGTTCTTTATCGTTATGGCATTAAGGGCTCGATAGTCGATGCAGGGACGCAACCCCCCATCTTTTTTCTTCACGAAGAAGAATCCTGCCCCCGCGGGAGATCTAGAGGGTCTAATGAACCCCTTATCTAAGTTCTCCTGAACGTACTCCCTCATGGCCACCTTTTCAGGTCCTGTGAGATTATAAAGATGACCTCTAGGGGGCATGGTTCCTGGTCTAAGCTCGATTGGGCAATCATAAGGCCTGTGAGGAGGTAGTGAATCGGCCGATCGAGGACAAAACACATCGGCAAAGGAGCTATAAGGCTGAGGTAAACATTGCGGAGTTAAGTGAGTGGCACGAAGAGGGCATTTTGATATGCAGTGCTTCTGACAGTAGGATGACCAAGACAGCAACTGACCAGAAGCCCAATCGATCTGTGGAGAATGTAGCCGTAGCCAGGGAAGCCCCAGTATAATCGAGCAAGAAGGCATTCTGATAAGGTAAAATCGTAATTTTTCACAATGTAATACCCCAACGGTACAGATTAATTCAGGAGTAATAGAGACAGGTTGACTACCTTGTAATGGGGAATCGTCAATTGCAGTGACTATAATGCGTTTCTCAAGAGGAACCACTGGAATGCCTAATTTAAGTGCTAAATTAAAATCCATAAAATTGGCTGCGGCGCCCGTATCAACAAAGGCCTGCAGTGCAATGTTTTGTTTGTCCCAAGAAATGGAAATAGGAAATAGGATTTTATCTTTTGGAGGTATGGAATTCTCGCCCAGGGTAGTACCCCCGACTAACCCTAGGCGGAGAAGTTTTCCGGCTTCTTGGTACAAACAGAGGCGATATGACCTTTGTCCCCACAATATAAGCACAAACCCTCCTTCCTCCTTCTTAATTTCTCTGTCTCAGATAATTTAGAGTGACCCAGCTGCATGGGCTCCTCAGTAGAAGAGGAAGAGGCAAAACTTGTGGAAGGCTGTGAGCGCATGAAGGGTCGTTGCCTGGTAGACCTGTGAAACCGTACTCTGCGGTCTATCTTGATAGCAAGACTTATAGCCTCATCTAAAGTTCTAGGTTCAGGATGACTCAACATTAATTCTGACACAGAATCAGACAACCCTGTTAGGAAGCGATCCAAGAGAGACTGCGCCTCCCACCTGGTGGAAAATGACCATTTGCGGAATTCTGCAGCATAGATTTCTACTGAGTTCTGACCCTGTTTGAGTCTTTTTAGTCTCCTCTCAGCGGTGGCGGAAGTATCTGGATCGTCATATACGACCGCCATGGCTTCGAAAAAATTCTCTACAGAGGTAAGAGCCTCATGACCCACGGGTAAACTGTAGGCCCATGTCTGTGAGTCTCCTTGCAAAAGGGTTTTTATGAGCGTGACCCTTTGCAATTCAGAACCAGAGGAAATGGGACGCATTTGAAAATATGATTGACACCGATCCCGGAAATTACGGAAATCGGAGCGTTCCCCTGAAAACAACTTGGGTAACGACATTTTGGGTTCAACTGGCAAAACAGGAGTGGGATTAACTGGTGCCTGCAGGTTTTGCACAACCTCTGCTAGACGGTTAAGCTGGACCTGTTGATCTTTAACGGTCTGGTTTAATTGAGCGACGGCTGTCGTCAAGTTGTTAACCTGCTGGACCAGAGCATCCATATTATTGGTCCGCTGTACTGTCACGTTCTGTGAAGGTAGATAGGCCCAGAGAGAGTCTGATTGCCGGTAATCTGCAGTATCACCGGAATGCAGATATATATCTGATTATAAGTGAGCTGCAGTCTCACCGACAATCCGATATATTAACTAACCTCTGGTACCTAAAGAGTGTAGTGATTGGTGCAACAGTAACACTAGAGGACTAGGCCTCAGTACAGCAAGGCGTACTGTACAGATTCCTTCCGCAGCCCAAGCTCTCCTAGACAGAAGGAGTCGGGCAGCCAGCAGGAAGGATATACTGAAAGTAACCCTAAATAGGAAGGGTCACTGTCAGTGCGAGGAACCGCCTCTGACAGCAAGGTCGGTTCTCGAGGTCGGACAGGCCAGGTCGTACACACACAGGCAATTAAGGTACAATATCAGGAGGCTAAGGCGGAGTCTAAGAGCGAGCCGGGGTACGGCAACAGGAGATCAGAAATATCAAGGTACAGTATCACAAGTTCAGAGGCGAAAACGAGAGACAAGGCAAGGTCGGCAACAGGAGATAAGATCGGCAGAAGTACAAGAGGATGAGGCAAGAGCAAGGTCAGAAACAGGCAAAAAGGTCAAAGGCACAGATAAATCACAATGGTATGGTCTTCCAGTACTTATATATTGGCCGCACCAATATATAGGTATACTGTGGATCCGAGAGCTAACACAGGTGTGATCGCTACAGCGGACACAGAATACTGACAGTCTGCTGCTTAAATGCAGACTGTCACTTCAGCAATCTCCACCCCCCCCCGATGACGTCAGAAAAGGGGCGGCAACTGTCCCGGCAATCTGCTCATGGGATCCTCCTTCTCAGGGCATAAAGGGCGTGACGCTCCGTGCGTGCGCGCGTTGCCCTGCCCTGCTGAGACATGCTCCTAGTGACCCGTTGAGCGGAGGAGGAGGCCGCCGGGACAGACCGGAAGTTCGGGGTCCCGATGACGTCAGCCGCGAGCGCGGCGTTCGTACTACCGCTGGCGGTGGGGGTGAGTCCATGCCTGACAGTTTCCCACTGCCAGGGTACACAGAATTACCTTCTGCTGCCACTCTGCCACCAGCTATTACGTCAAACAATAGCTGCCCCTGTATTTACCTTTAAAAAAAAAAAAAAAAAAGGTTTAATTTTTCTGAGGTGCCCGGGTTGAAAACTGTGATGTCCCAGTTGTGTATTGGACACGATGTGGGCTTCACGACCGCTGTCTGGGACCTCCTGCTGTGTTTATTTACGCCCTGGTATCACCGCTAGGTACCAGGGCTATTATGTCACGCTGCCTGCCTGCTGCCACACTCACACTACTCCTGCTGCTGCTGCTGCTGTCTGTCTGTGTTTCCCACTGCCAGGGTACACAGAATTACCTTCTGCTGCCACTCTGCCACCAGCTATTACGTCAAACAATAGCTGCCCCTGTATTTACCTTTTAAAAAAAAAAAAGGTTTAATTTTTCTGAGGTGCCCGGGTTGAAAACTGTGATGTCCCAGTTGTGTATTGGACACGATGTGGGCTACACGACCGCTGTCTGGGACCTCCTGCTGTGTTTATTTACGCCCTGGTATCACCGCTAGGTACCAGGGCTATTATGTCACGCTGCCTGCCTGCTGCCACACTCACACTACTCCTGCTGCTGCTGCTGCTGTCTGTCTGTGTTTCCCACTGCCAGGGTACACAGATTTACCTTCTGCTGCCACTCTGCCACCAGCTATTACGTCAAACAATAGCTACTCACATTACTCCTCCATTCCTCCTGCTGCTGCTGCTGTCTGTCTGTGTTTCCCACTGCCAGGGTACACAGAATTACCTTCTGCTGCCACTCTGCCACCAGCTATTACGTCAAACAATAGCTACTCACATTACTCCTCCATTTCTCCTGCTGCTGCTGCTGTCTGTCTGTGTTTCCCACTGCCAGGGTACACAGAATTACCTTCTGCTGCCACTCTGCCACCAGCTATTACGTCAAACAATAGCTGCCCCTGCTGCCTGTATTTACCGTACTTTTCGCCGTATAAGACGCACTTTTTCTCCCCAAAAAATGGGGAGAAAAAGTCCCTGCGTCTTATACGGCAAAGGCAGGGAATCCCCGACTTACGAACGCCCGCCGATACGAACCGCGACCCGCCGTCGGGGATTCCCTGCCTGTGCGTCCTGCTGTGGCCTCTCCTCCCCCTCCTTGCTTGCCCCCCTCCTCGTGTCCCCAACGTGTGCGCTCGGGCCCCCCTAATTGAGAAGCGGCAGCTGCTTACCTCCTCCATCTTGCCCGCAGTGATTGAAGACATCCGGCTCCTGTGGGCGGCTTCCTCTAGTGCCGGCTTGTAATGACGCGTCATCGATGACGCGTCATTACAAGCCGGCACTAGAGGAAGCCGCCCGACAGAAGCCGGATGTCTTCAATCGCCGCGGGCAAGATGGAGGAGGTAAGCAGCTGCCGCTTCTCAATTAGAGGGGACCCGGCGAGAACACACAGGGGGGACACGAGGAGGGGGCAAGCAGGGGGGACCCGGCGATCACACATGGGGGCAGAAACACGGGGGGCAGACACACATGAGGGACAGAAACCTGGGGGCAGACACATGGGGGACAGAAACCTGGGGGCAGACACATGGGGGCAGACAGCTGGGGGCAGACACATGGGGGACAGAAACCTGGGGGCAGACACATGGGGTCAGACAGCTGGGGGCAGACACATGGGGGACAGAAACCTGGGGGCAGACACATGGGGGACAGAAACCTGGTGGCAGACACATGGGGGCAGACAGCTGGGGGCAGACACATGGGGACAGAAACCTGGGGGCAGACACATGGGGGACAGAAACCTGGGGGCAGACACATGGGGGACAGAAACCTGGGGGCAGACAGCTGGGGGCAGACAGCTGGGGGCAGACACCTGGGGGCAGACACATGGAGACAGAAACCTGGGGGCAGACACATGGGGGCAGACACATGGGGGACAGAAACCTGGGGGCAGACACATGGGGGCAGACAGATGGCACATGGGGGCAGACACATGGGGGCAGACAGCAGGCACATGGGGGCAGGCACATGGGGGCAGACACATGGGGACAGACAGCAGGCACATGGGGGCAGACAGCAGGCACATGGGGCAGGCACATGGGGGCAGACAGCAGGCACATGGGGGCAGACAGCTGGGGGCAGACAGCAGGACACATGGGGGCAGACAGCAGGACACAGGAGGACACCATTTAGGGGAGGTCATGTACAAGACGCTCCTGAAATATGGACGCACCAGGTTTAGTTTATATCTTTTTTTCCCTGGATTTTGCCCTCTAAACCTGGGTGCGTCTTATATTCCGGAGCGTCTTATACGGCGCGAAATACGGTACCTTTAAAAAAAAAATAAAAAAAAAAAAAGGTTTAATTTTTCTGAGGTGCCCGGGTTGAAAACTGTGATGTCCCAGTTGTGTATTGGACACGATGTGGGCTTCACGACCGCTGTCTGGGACCTCCTGCTGTGTTTATTTACGCCCTGGTATCACCGCTAGGTACCAGGCCTATTATGTCACGCTGCCTGCCTGCTGCCACACTCACACTACTCCTCCTGCTGCTGCTGCTGTCTGTCTGTGTTTCCCACTGCCAGGGTACACAGAATTACCTTCTGCTGCCACTCTGCCACCAGCTATTACGTCAAACAATAGCTGCCCCTGCTGCCTGAATTTACCTTTAAAAAAAAAAAAAAAAAAAAAGGTTTAATTTTTCCGTGGTGCCCGGGTTGAAAACTGTGATGTCCCAGTTGTGTATTGGACACGATGTGGGCTTCACGACCGCTGTCTGGGACCTCCTGCTGTGTTTATTTACGTCCTGGTATCACCGCTAGGTACCAGGGCTATTATGTCACGCTGCCTGCCTGCTGCCACACTCACACTACTCCTCCTGCTGCTGCTGCTGTCTGTCTGTTTCCCACTGCCAGGGTACACAGATTTACCTTCTGCTGCCACTCTGCCACCAGCTATTACGTCAAACAATAGCTACTCACATTACTCCTCCATTCCTCCTGCTGCTGCTGCTGTCTGTCTGTGTTTCCCACTGCCAGGGTACACAGAATTACCTTCTGCTGCCACTCTGCCACCAGCTATTACGTCAAACAATAGCTGCCCCTGCTGCCTGTATTTACCTTTAAAAAAAAAAAAAAAAAAAAAAAAGGTTTAACTTTTCTGAGGTGCCCGGGTTGAAAACTGTGTTGTCCCAGTTGTGTATTGGACACGATGTGGGCTGCACGACCGCTGT
The DNA here is from genome assembly GCF_040937935.1 of Hyperolius riggenbachi. NCBI lineage: Eukaryota > Metazoa > Chordata > Amphibia > Anura > Hyperoliidae > Hyperolius > Hyperolius riggenbachi. The sequence goes on from NC_090655.1 coordinate 275,596,381, forward strand.
CTGGGACCTCCTGTTGTGTTTATTTACGCCCTGGTATCACCGCTAGGTACCAGGGCTAATATGTCACGCTGCCTGCCTCATTGACTGCCTGCTGCCACACACTCATCCTCCTCCTCCTGCTGCTGAATTTACCTCCTGCTGTCTGTGTGTTTCCACTGCCAGGGAGCACATACAATGGCGCTTCCACCATGCGTGCGCCACCAGCTATTTATTACGCTCAAAAATAGCTGCATTTCTTTAAAAAAAAAATATAAAAGAGAAATAAGTGAAGAAGAAGAAGACGATATAGAAGACGAAGAAGATATAGGAGAAGGAGAAGGAGAAGGAGAAGGAGAAGAAGAAGAAGAAGAAGAAGAAGAAGAAGTATATACAGTACTGAACAGACTTTTGGACACAACTTCTCTTTCCACCTTTTTTTTTTTAAAGGAACATCCCCACATAATCACTTGCTGTTGTTACTTGGAAAAAAAGATGTTTCTTGCATCATTCACCCCCAAAACAAGTGTTGGAAGCTATTTAAGGCCAATTCGAATAGTCAGCTCGAATAATGAGCTCAAATACCGACTCGAATAGTGAGCTCGAATTCCGAGGTTGAATCGAATAGTAAAAAATATTTGACTTGAATATTCGACCGAACGCGAATTCGACCAAACTCGAATAATAAAAAGGGGTATCCGAGCACCACTGCACATCAGTTCTCCTCTCAGCTGTAACTGACAGCAACTGATATATAAGTGACAGCAACTGATATATTTCAGTTCTGACAAAATGTTGTCAGAACTGGAAGGGATCATTGTCAGAAGAAAATGGTGAGCCTCTGAGAGGAACTGATGGCAAGGTAACTATGTAATGTTCATTTGAAGTAACCTCATGTGCTTATTTTAAATAATTTTACTCAGTACAGGTTCCCTTTAAGGCCGCTATCGAAGCATCCTGGGCCTCCATAACACCTGAGCAGTGCCACAGGCTGATTGCCTCCATGCCACGCCACATTGAAGCAGTCATTTCTGCAAAAGGATTCCCGACCAAGTATTGAGTGCATAACTGAACATAATTATTTGAAGGTTGACTTTGTTTTAAAAACACTTTTATTTTATTGGTCGGATGAAATATGCTAATTTTTTTGAGATAGGAATTTTGGGTTTTTATGAGCTGTATGCCAAAATCATCAATATTAAAACAATAAAAGGCTTGAACTACTTCAGTTGTGTGTAATGAATCTAAAATATATGAAAGTCTAATGTTTATCAGTACATCACAGAAAATAATGAACTTTATCACAATATGCTAATTTTTTTGAGAAGGACCTGTATAACAAAAACAACTACTTCTGGTTCTCATCTTTGCATATTATCCAGTCATAATCTGCCCATGGAGACTAAGTCACATGTAGTCTCATTTGGTGAATGGGAATAATGAAACTCCTAATGTACTTATTCAAGTGACATAATATGTTCCGATTCATTAATATCATTTTGAAACCGGAGGCGAGATTCTAAGGAGAGGTTGTGTTGGACCGTATACGTTAATAGGGTGATTGATGGGATATCAGTGGATTTCCAGTTTGATAGGATTAAATGGCTTGCCGCAGCCAAGATGTGGAATGATACCAATCTGTGCCTAATTTCGATGTTTTCCAGACCAACGTTTAGTATTGCAAGTGCTTGGACCAGTGTAATTGACTGATTTAAGAAAGAGGATGTAACGATCGGTGTAACACAGAGAGGGTCTGATTACCGGTGATCTGCAGTATCACCGAGAATACAGATATATACCCGATTATTGATGATCTGCAGTATCACCGATAATCAGATATATCTCTAACCTCTGGACACCTGGGTAATAAGCGTGTTTGGTGCAACAGAAATACTTTGAGGACTGCACCTGAGGAGCAGGTGCACAGCAGTAAGGAGTACTGCACAGTAACACGTTCCTTCCGCAAGCCTGAGACTCTCCCGAGGGAAGGGTCAGGCTAGGAGTAGGAAGGACAGAGTGTGAGTGACACCAAGGAAGGGTGTCACCTCCAGGTCTGTGAGCTATCTCTAAACTGAGGAGATAGCTCTCAAGGTCAGGCAAGCCGGGTTGGCAACAGACAGACAGATCAGGGACAGAGACAGGAGACAGATGCGGAATCCTAAGACAAGCAGAGTTCGGCAACAGAGTATCAGATATAGCGAAGTACCTAATCAGAGATCAGAAGAGTGGTCAGGAAAGCAGAAGGTTATAACAAATAATCAACAATGCCTAGTCTTGGGTGTGAGCTCCTTGATCATCAACACCCTGGAACTGGTCTGAGTATAACTAGATGGTAAAGCTAATTCCTAGTCTGAGGTGTGAGGTCCCTGATCATCAACACCTAGGAACTGGTCTAAATAATAACACAGATAATATACAGTTTTCCCTAGACTGAGGTGTGAGGTCCTTGATCATCAACACCCAGGAACTGGTCTAGATAATAACACAGATAATATCACAGATACTGACAAGGTCTGAGTGCTACCACATAGTGATCGCAACGCCAGACACCAGAGAAATGACCAGCACCCAGTATATATACACCAGCGCTCTCCAGCGCCTCCCCTAAGTGCTGGACCAATGAAACCTGATAGAATCGTCAGCTGATCGGCTAGATCAGCTGACACCCTTCTGACTGCCATAAAGGCTCTGCCTCTCAGCGCGCGCGCGCATGCTTCTGAACCTGTGTGGACTATCAGTCCCAGCCACACCAGACATGTGATGTAATGCATCTGTTGGTTTGAACGCGGGGCCAGCCGCACCGCTGTCAGAGCATGCGGCGGTTTCTCCGCGTTCAGCCATACTGCTAGTGGTAAGCCCATGCGTGCAAACTGCGGCGTCGGACGCGGAATCCGCTGCCTTGTTAACTGGGCATGCGGCAGTTTCTCCGCGCTCCGTCAGGCTAGTGGATGCAGGCCCATGCGCGCAAGCTGCCATGTTGAACGCGGAATCAGCCGCCTTACTCTGAGTACTCGCGGCGGCTGTTCCGCTTTTTCTCACAGTACCCCCCCCTGAGGAGTGGACTCTGGACAACTCCTACCTGGTTTCTCAGGATACAAAGCGTGAAACTCCCTCCTTAATTTATCTGCATGCATGCGACACTCAGGTACCCATGTTCTCTCCTCAATGCCATACCTTTTCCAGTGAACTAGATACTGCACTGAGTTCTGTACAACACGTGAGTCTAAAATCTTTTCTACTTCGTACTCAGGTTGGTCATCTATCATCACAGGAGGAGGAGGAGTGGAACCTACATGAACTGCTGGCTTAAGCAGGGACACATGAAAGGATCTTACACCCCGCATGCTGGCAGGGAGATCAATGGCATAAGTAACATTGTTGATCTTCCTGGTCACTGGAAAAGGGCCCACAAATCTGGGTCCTAACTTGGGCGAGGGCTGTTTCAGGGTCAAATGACGTGTGGACACCCAGACCAAGTCTCCTGGCCGGAACTTCCACTCTAAGGAGCGTTTCTTGTCAGTTTGACCTTTCTGACTTTGAAAAGCCTTCTCCAAATTATTTTTCATGATCCCCCAAATGTTCTTAAATGACTTTTGCCAAGCCTCCAAAGCTGGAAATGGAGTGGAAGCTACTGGCAGTGGGGAGAACTTAGGCAACTTTCCAGTTACCACCTGAAACGGAAAAAATCCAGAGGAAGAGCTTTTCAAATTATTGTGCGCAAATTCTGCAAACGGCAAGAACTTGACCCAATCATTTTGCGCATCCGCAACATAACACCTTATAAACTGTTCCAACGACTGATTAATTCTCTCAGTCTGACCATTGGTCTGTGGGTGGTAGCCCGACGAAAATGACAGTTCCATGCCCATTTGATGACAAAATGCCCTCCAAAATTTAGAAACAAATTGGACTCCCCGATCTGACACAACGTTTTCCGGAATGCCATGTAGCCGGAAAATGTGGATGATGAAAAGATTGGCCAACTCCTGGGCCGAGGGGAGTCCTTTCAGGGGCACAAAATGGGCCATTTTACTGAAACGGTCGACTACCACCCAAATGACCAACATGCCCTCAGACTTCGGAAGCTCACCCACAAAATCCATGGACAAATGGGTCCATGGTTCACTCGGGGTGGGCAAAGGCTGCAACGTTCCCACAGGTGCCAGACGGGAGGGTTTGCTTTTTGCACATACTGCACACTCTCTAACACACTCCTTGCAATCAGTTGCCAATGAAGGCCACCAAGCACACCTAGCAACAAGGTCCTGTGTTCTGGTGGCCCCAGGATGTCCAGCATTTTTGTGGGAGTGGAACATCTGCAATATCTGGAGACGAAATGGCAGTGGTACAAACATCACCCCTTCAGGCTTTCCTTCAGGGACATCCTGCTGGAAGGGACTTAAAGTCTCCATCCAGTTCTTCCAAGTCTCTGTGGCTGCCAACACTACTCTCTGTGGGATAATAGTCTCTGGGTCTGAGGGCTGTGCTGTCTCTGGCTCAAAGCATCTGGACAAAGCATCCGCTTTAATGTTTTTACTACCCGGAGTGTACGTAATTACAAATCTGAATCTCGAGAAAAACAGTGACCACCGAGCCTGACGGGGACTCAATCTCTTAGCCCCCTCAATGTATTCCAAATGTTTGTGATCAGTGTAAACGGTAATCATATGTTCTGCTCCTTCTAGCCAATGACGCCATTTTTCGAAGGCCAATTTAATGGCTAGGAGCTCCCTGTTGCCTATATCGTAGTTTTTCTCTGCTGGTGAAAACCTACGAAAGAAATAGGCACACGGGTGTAATCTTCCCTGCAACCCAGAATGCTGAGACAGCACAGCCCCTACCCCGACCTCCGAGGCGTCCACCTCCACAATAAAGGGATAGGAGGTGTCGACGTGTCTCAAAATGGGTGCAGAGCAAAACAATTCTTTCAAAGTGGAGAAAGCAGCCAGAGCTTCGGGTGACCAGTGGTTGGTATCTGCCCCTTTCTTAGTAAGACTGGTGAGGGGTGCTATGACTGTGGAGTACCCCTTTATGAACCTTCTATAGTAATTAGCGAATCCTAAAAATCTCTGGAGAGATTTCAGTCCCACTGGCTGAGGCCATTCCAGGACAGCAGAGACTTTGGCAGGATCCATAGAAAGGCCCGAGGTGGAAATTATGTACCCCAGAAAAGTGACAGATGTTACCTCAAAAATGCACTTCTCCAATTTAGCATAAAGCATGTTCTGTCTTAATTTGTGCAGCACAAATTTGACATGAGCCCTGTGCTCAGAGAGGTTATCTGAGAAGATTAGTATATCATCCAGATATACCAGAACAAATTTACCCAACACCTCCCTGAATACTTCATTAATGAGTTCCTGAAAGACGGCCGGGGCATTACACAACCCGAAGGGCATCACCAGGTACTCGTAATGCCCATTGGGTGTGTTAAAGGCCGTCTTCCACTCATCGCCCTCTCTGATCCGCACCAGGTTGTATGCACCCCGCAAATCCAATTTCGAGAAAATCTTAGCATTGGTGACCTGAGTGAATAAATCGTCTATCAAAGGCAATGGATAGCGATTTTTTACTGTGATTTTATTCAGGCCCCGGTAATCAATGCATGGCCGAAGGCCTCCGTCTTTTTTCTTTACAAAAAAGAAACCTGCTCCGGCAGGCGACCGGGAAGGGCGAATGAAACCCTTAGCCAAGTTTTCACGGATGTACTCTCGCATGGCCACTTTTTCTGGCCCAGACAAATTGTAGAGATGACCTCTAGGGGGCATACAACCAGATCGGAGATCGATAGGGCAATCAAAAGGGCGATGTGGAGGTAGTTTCTCTGCAGCTTTGGGACAAAACACATCTGAAAATTCAGAATATTGTTCCGGTACTCCCTCCACATGAATCCTGGTCTGACCCAAGGTTACCCTAAACAATGATGAAAGCAATGGGCTGACCAGCTTGTTAGCTGACCAGTGGCCCAATTAATCTGAGGGGAGTGAAGGTGTAACCAAGGCATGCCAAGGATGATAGTGGAGGTTGTTATGTGTAACACAAAAAAAAACAACTTCTCCCTATGCAGCACCCCTATAGTGACTCCCACCTCTGGTGTCTGAGACAGAGGGCGGTTACGTTGCAGGGGGGAATCATCCACTGCCGTAACTTGGATAGGTGGTGTTACCGGGGTGAGCGGAATACCCAATTTCTTAGCAAATTCGTAATCCATAAAATTAGCCGCTGAGCCTGAGTCAATGAAGGCCTCAGTGACTTCAGATTTATCTTCCCATGTAATTGTACAAGGAAGAAGCAACCTTTTATCATCTAGGGGTAAAATTTGTACGCCTAGGGTATTACCCCCAACTACTCCTAGGCAGTAGCGTTTCCCGATTTCTTAGGGCAATTCTGTACTCTATGACCTCCCTCTGCACAATAAAGACATAACTGCTCTGAAATCCTGCGTCTCCGCTCCACTTGAGACAACTTTGACCGACCAATCTGCATTGGTTCGGGTGGAGGTGAAACAGGAGGAGGTGGAGTCACAGGAGGCGCAGCGTAGGACACCATCCTTACATGGTCTCTACCTCGGGTCTGTCTCTGATAGCGTAGCCTATGGTCGATCCTGATGGCCGATGAAATGGCCTCATCAATGGTCTTAGGTTCAGGCTGACTTAACATAAGATCAGAGACCTCATCTGACAACCCTGATAAGAAACAATCTAACAGGGAAAAGGTGTCCCACCTGGCTGATACTGACCACCTTCTGAATTCAGCAGCATACTTCTCGACCGGACTCTTGCCTTGATGTAACAACTTGAGCTTCCGCTCAGAAGTCGAGGCAATGCCTGGATCATCGTAAATTATTGCCATGGCTTTAAAAAATTCATCTACAGAGGTTAGGGCTAAGTCTCCAGTGGGTAGACTGTACGCCCAGGTCTGAGAATCGCCTGATAACAAAGTCTTAATAAATGTGACCCTTTGGGCCATAGTTCCTGAAGATCTAGGTCTCAACTCAAAGTATGATAACACTCTACTCCTAAAATTTCGGAAATCAGATCTGTGACCAGAAAATTTTTCAAGTACAGGCATGCATATGTCTGTGCTAGGAGGAGATCGCACTTCATCCACAGCCGTCTGGAGGGTTTGTAAAGACCCGGACAAAGCGTCAATTAACGCCCGGTGATTACCCAGCACTTGGTTGATGGTATCCACCGAAGTGGAGAGTGCGCCCAGACGGTCGGTGTGTGCGTCCATTTGCATTTTTCGGTCTGGCGTTCTGTAACGATCGCTGTAACACAGAGAGGGTCTGATTACCGGTGATCTGCAGTATCACAGAGAATACAGATATATACCTGATTATTGATGATCTGCAGTATCACCGATAATCAGATATATCTCTAACCTCTGGACACCTGGGTAATAAGAGTGTTTGGTGCAACAGAAATACTTTGAGGACTGCACCTGAGGAGCAGGTGCACAGCAGTAAGAAGTACTGCACAGTAACACGTTCCTTCCGCAAGCCTGAGACTCTCCTGAGGGAGGGTCAGGCTAGGAGTAGGAAGGACAGAGTGTGAGTGACGCCAAGGAAGGGTGTCACCCCCAGGTCTGTCAGCTATCTCTAGACTGAGGAGATAGCTCTCAAGGTCGGGCAAGCCGGGTCGGCAACAGACAGACAGATCAGGGACAGAGACAGGAGACAGATGCGGAATCCTAAGACAAGCAGAGTTCGGCAACAGAGTATCAGATATAGCGAAGTACCTAATCAGAGATCAGAAGAGTAGTCAGGAAAGCAGAAGGTCATAACAAATAATCAACAATGCCTAGTCTTGGGTGTAAACTCCTTGATCATCAACACCCTGGAACTGGTCTGAGTATAACTAGATGGTAAAGCTAATTCCTAGTCTGAGGTGTGAGGTCCCTGATGCTCAACACCTAGGAACTGGTCTAAATAATACCACAGATAATATACAGTTTTCCCTAGACTGAGGTGTGAGGTCCTTGATCATCAACACCCAGGAACTGGTCTAGATAATAACACAGATAATATCACAGATACTGACAAGGTCTGAGTGCTGCCACGTAGTGATCGCAACGCCAGACACCAGAGGAATGACCAGCGCCCAGTATATATACACCAGCGCTCTCCAGCGCCTCCCCTAAGTGCTGGACCAATGAAACCTGATAGAATTGTCAGCTGATCGGCTAGATCAGCTGACACCCTTCTGACTGCCATAAAAGCTCTGCCTCTCAGCGCGCGCGCGTCCTTCTGAACCTGTGTGGACAGCCGCACCGCTGTCAGAGCATGCGGCGGTTTCCCCGCGTTCAGCCATACTGCTAGTGGTAAGCCCATGCGTGCAAACCGCAGCGTCGGACGCGGAGTCCGCCGCCTTGTTCACTGGGCATGCGGCGGTTTCTCCGCGCTCCGTCAGGCTAGTGGATGCAGGCCCATGCGCGCAAGCTGCCATGTTGAACGCGGAATCAGCCGCCTTACTCTGAGTACTCGCGGCGGCTTTTCCGCGTTTTCTCACAGAGGACAATTTGTTTTGTACTGAGTTCCAAAAATGTTGTAAATTGGGACATTCCCATAAGATGTGAAGGAGTGTGCCTACTTGCCCACACTGTCTCCAGCATAGAGGGGACTGAGAAGGCTGAAAAGTTGCTAGTTTTCGGGGGGTGAGGTACCACTATAAAAATATTTTTTGTAGCCTTTCCCAGTGGGAGAAGCACTTGGAGAGTTTAGAGGTGGCTTGGAGGGATCGACGGATATTACCCATATCTAATGGAGATTGGAGATCATATGCCCAGATCTTTACATATGAGGAGAGTGTAAGGCTTGTAGATTGCATAAAGGTGTTGTACTACATTGATATACTGTACCTCCTTTCAGGGGAATATTGCTATTTAAGAAGGAGATGATATGTTGAGGTAAGAATGGAATCTTAAATTTAATCGATGTGGGCCAGTGCTGCAATCTCATATATGTGAAAAATTGGTTTGAACCAATTTTGTAAACCTGTCGAATCTTGTCAAAATTCCATAGTCTATATTCCCTATGATTTTTGCTATAGAGCTCAGTTCTATTTCGATAGGGGCAAGAGGGGAGGATATTGAAGGACTCAGATTCCTAAAGAATTTCCATGAGTTTTAAGTAGCAGAATATGTGATTATGTTTGGACCTGGAATTGTGGTATCTAATAAAGTGCTTATAATGGTGTCTTTTAAGGGAATTGGAGAAAGAGATTCCTCAATGTCTACCCAGGATTTATGAAGAATGTTATTCCACCAATGGCTGGAGACATCTAAAATACATGCGTGGTAGTAGTATTCCATGTTAGGACAACCCATACCACCCTCTGATTTAGGGATATGTAAGGTCTTGAGTTTGATTCTGGGTTTCCTACCCGCCCAGAGAGATTTAGAAATAAGACTGTGTAGTTTAGTGAAGAAGGATTTCCTTATCGGGATATTAATGGATTGGAACAAGTACAGTATCTTTGGGAGAATTAGCATTTTAAAGGAATTTAACCTTCCCGCCCATGAGACTTCCACTTTAGTAAGATTTTTTAGTTCATTTTTAACTGATAGTAGTAGGGAGGCGTAATTCGCTTCATATAGTTTATCGGCTGATCTAGTTAACTGGACCCCCAGGTATTGTACTGATTTTGTGGCCCAAGGAAAGGAAAATGTGTTGGATATCAGATTCTTAGACTTGTGGGGTAAATGGACATCAAGCATAAGGGACATTGGAGAAAGCTTGTAAGGCATGAACTCTGTAGAGAGGAAACAGGATTGGTCAATGTAAGGATCACATTGTCGGCAAACAGGCCGATTTTATGTGAATTCCCGCCTATATCAATGCCTCTTATGCCCTGGTTCTCTCGAACCGACTTGGCAAGGGTCTCCATAATCAGTGTGAAGATTAGAGGGGACAATGGACAGCCATGCCCCCCAGAAATTTGCCTTCTTAAAACAGAAGGTATTTGAGATTATTCAGAGTGGAGTGAGCATATGATGTCTCCCACAATGAACCACTGCTGAATATACAAATCACCCCTTTGTTATCCCAGAAAGCTAGCCACACCTCCAAAACCGCTGGAATGCAATGATGTGTCAGCTTATTAATTGTATGAATAATGCAACACACGAGCCACCTAAATAACATTTGCCTGGGATGCATATAGAACTAATACATCAACAAAGAAAAGCCATCCGTATGGCAAAGAACAAATAATGAATAAAGCAAAAACTCAAAATAAATATCAATGCTTTTAATAATGAAGAACAACCATAAAAACAATTAAAAACCAAGTACAGCGCATGTGGACGTTATAAATAGACCATAAAGGTGAACAACAATCTCATAGTAACCAATGAAAATAATACAATGATGAATCTGAGGTCTGTTGGTAAGACAAATAAACCATAACCATCTGCGCCACAACACCAAATCTCACACATGACTAATGTCCATGAGGACCTGCTAAATTATTATATATATATATATATATAGATAGAAAATTGAATTTGCAGCGTGTGAGCAAGGGGAATGGACACGGAGACCTCTATCAACAAGTAAAGTATAAGAAAATGTCTTACCAAGAGATGCCCCAGATGCCAGAAACGTCTACTGCGCTGTCGCTCACATGTATCGCAGCCGAACTGCTGCTTCTTCAGAGGAAGACGTTTCTGGCATCTGGGGCATCTCTTGGTAAGACATTTTCTTATACTTTACTTGTTGATAGAGGTCTCCGTGTCCATTCCCCTTGCTCACACGCTGCAAATTCAATTTTCTATCTATATATATATATATAATAATTTAGCAGGTCCTCATGGACATTAGTCATGTGTGAGATTTGGTGTTGTGGCGCAGATGGTTATGGTTTATTTGTCTTACCAACAGACCTCAGATTCATCATTATATTATTTTCATTGGTTACTATGAGATTGTTGTTCACCTTTATGGTCTATTTATAATGTCCACATGCGCTGTACTTGGTTTTTAATTGTTTTTATGGTTGTTCTTCATTATTAAAAGCATTGATATTTATTCTGAGTTTTTGCTTTATTCATTATTTGTTCTTTGCCATACGGATGGCTTTTCTTTGTTGATGTATTAGCTTATTAATTGTACAGAGCTACAATAATCCAACATGCATTTCAGACTGGTTGATCCTCATCAGTGCATGGCATGGATTAACCACTTAAGCCGCCTCAACATGATTGTCACATCCAGACGGCTGCTGTTCGCTCCCGCTCGTGCCCCCATGCCGCCTCCTGTTATCCCGGAGATCAATGAATGGGAACGTAGTTCCCATTTATTAATCTAAGTACATGCTAGAAAGACTGGCGTTTTCTCATTAGAAGCCGCCGTCTTTCTGACAAAAAAAAGAAGAAGTTTCCCTTCCTCCATATACCTCCTGGAAGCAAGCACTTCGCTTCCAGGGCTTAAAAAAATAAAAATCACTGTGGCCATCTTGTGGCCAAATAGTAAATCTACATACATTTTTTTTTAATAAAATAAACCCACATTATTACATTTAAAATTATTTGTTTACCTCCCACACCAAAAATTACCCAAATAAAATTTTAATGAAGAAAAATTACAATAAAAAAACACCAAAAACAAACAGTTACCTAAGGGTCTGAACTTTTTTTTTTTAAAGATAGGTTTTATTTTAATCCAGTCTGACTTCAGTCAGAGCACCTGATCTGCATGCTTGTTGAGGGGCTGTGGCTAAAAGTATTAGAGACACAGGATCAGCAGGAGAGTCAGGCAACTGGTATTATTTTAAAAGGAAAAATCCATATCCTTCTCAGTTTAGGTTCCCTTTGACTACAAACCTTCAGCTTCTACCTGAGTCAATCATTTTTCACATTTTTTAGGTATAAGTTGGGCATAGGCTTTAACTCGAGTATACATGGGGTAGATGCTGAAGGTCTGCCAGCATACGCTACAGGTTTCAGGAAATCCCAGATTAGTACCGTGTAGCAGTGAGCAGGTTCAGGTGTCCACATAGCTGCCCCTGAATTTTATAGTCTCTGCTACCGCTGAGGTCTGAAGCAGAAGAGACCCGAGCCTCAATGTACTGCAGTGACACCCAGATGCCCTGTGGCCAGTGCAATAGTCCACTCCTGGGCTGACAATGCTTTAGCTGTAACTGGCAAAGCACAACAGTGCCTCTACTTTATGAGAAAGCTAAGGAGCGCTAACCTTCCACAGAAGCTGCTGGTTAATTTCTACAGATGCCCTATAGAAAGCGGTCTGACCAACTGCATGCCGGCCTGGTACAGCAGCTGCACCAAGGCTGCCAAAGAAGCCCTGCAGCCAGCTGTAAAAACAGCAGAAGTCATTATCAGCACTGAACTACCATCACTGGAACTCTTGTGCAGTAAAACCCCCATTATCCGGCACCAACGGGGATTGGCAAATGCCGGATAAGTGTAGTTTCTGGTTGCTTGAGGGTCAATGTCAAAAATAGGTCTAGCTAAAAAAAACCACAATACATTATATACCAAACTGAGTACTAATGTTGAAATACAGTAATTTAAAAAAAATTAAGACAAAAGACAGATTTAATGTAACAGATGTTTATTACTGCATAAAGAACTGTAAATCTAGATTTATGCATCCTGCAAGGTCAGAATTTTTCCTTCTGGTTGCTGAGACTTCTGGATAACTGTTTAAGACTCGCTGTATGAGAAGGGCCAAAATCATTATCAAGGACAACGCTCACCCCAGGAATGCCTTGTATTAGCTCCTTCCATCAGGTAGACGTGTTTGCATCAAAAACCAGCCTTTTCCCATCTGCCATAAACTTGTTAAATTCTGAATCCTCCCTGAAATAATTAACACTGTTTACAAATTGTTTAAATATTTGAAATAACTGGCATACTTGTATAATTCTTCCATTTCCACCTTTGTTACTATCACTATGGGGTTTATTCTTTAAGCTTAAGTGCGAACTATTAACTTAATGAGTGCTTCTGTTTAATTTGCACAATAGGCCTCCTGTCACGTGACAAGCAGCCTATTGGGCCAATCAAAGTGCTGGGATCTCATCCTGTGAAGCCAGGGGCTCAGGGTGGGATCAGTGGCGCTCCCATTAAGTTAATGGAGCATGCGTAAGTTAGCAATACCGCAGCATAGAGTGCGCTGGAGATTTTTTAGACAAGAGACAAGACAAATAACATTTATATTGCACTTTTCTCCTGGCGGAATCAAAGCGCCAGAGCTGCAGCCACTAGGGCGTGCTCTATAGGCAGTAGCAGTGTTAGGGAGACTCACCTAAGATCTCCTACTGAATAGGTGCCGGCTTACCGAACAGGCAGAGACTTGATTTGAACCCTGGTCTCCTGTGTCAGAGGCAGAGCCCTTAACCATTACACTGTCCAGCCACTTGCCTTGCGCTCCTGTCATTAAGCTGCGCTGCTTTAGCATTGGCAACAGATAATCAGACATTGGCAGACAAAACAAAAAACAATAGTCAAGTAGTGTAGGTGGAAAACATTTACAGCATGAGGGTGATAATACACCTGGGCAGGAGATATTGCACTACAGAGGTGCTAGGAGGGTGGGCTCAGCAGGGGAGGGATAGAGTTCAGCAGGAGGGCGAGCTCAGCAGGGGAGGGATAGCATTCAACATGAGGAATGGTTGAAGGTGCTGCTACGCCTGTTTATTCTAGAGGAGATGGTAGTGTAATGGTGGCCCGATGGGAGGAGCTCAAGGAAGCGGTTGCCTGGGTGGGAGGGGTCACCCGAGATCTTGGTGGCACTAAACCTCATTCTCGCCGTGTGGAGATCAGGAGGTAGCAGGGATGATCCAATGATTTTTTTCCACACTGCTAATCACTCTTTGGAGTTTGTACCTGTCACTGGTAGAGATGGCCCAAACTGTTCACCGGCGGACAGTTCCTGGTGAACTTGGGCTGTTGACTGTAAAACAGAGACACAGAGAGAGGGAAATATCCTGTCCTCAGTTCAGTCTGGATAATTGGGAGCTTCTAATATCCCCACATCTGCAGCTCACAGCAGGTAAATAACAATGTTATACAGAACTTTCCTGGAGTCTCACATTCTTATTTTCATTTTAAGGGGTTGTATCCCAAATCCGAAATATGCACAGCAGGGAATCAGAGTGATTTAACCCCCCTGGCGGTAATCCCAACCGATGCTCGGGCTCCGCTTTGTGAGCGGAGAGCGGTAAACCAGAGCTCAGGTCAGGCTGGCAAAAACCGCTGCATGAGCAGTGTTCCTGGGTCCCGTGCACTAGCAGCGCTGCACAGCAGTACCCAGGCTGCTCTCCCGGCTGTCTTCCTTCTCTCTACCTTCTCCCTTGTCTGTCTTCGGGCGCCGTGATCCCAATGTCCCCACTATTTTTCTGGGGACCGGGCAGCAAATCAGTGCGGTGGTGGCGGCGTGACGTCGGTGAAGGGCGGGACTAATTTTAAAGCGGATCTAAACTTATAGAAATGTGCAATCTGTGTAATGTGCAATCTGTGTATGTGTATATATAAGTGTGTGTATATGTATATACTGCTGCCTGCACCAACCTCGGCCTGGATTTTGACTACTCTCTGCCTGCTTTATTTGTACAGTTTCACAATTTTTTACATTTATCCATGAATTAATTAATTCAACAAATTTGTGTTCTAGTCCTTTATTTATATGCAGAATGTCTACCAGGCGTTTATTCTGACCAGGGACACTCGAATGCGAATCTACCCGAAAATTCGGGTAGATTTTCCGCGTTGCTGAAGTCGAACCCGAAGTTACCAGATCCAAATGCGAAGGTCCCCGAATGTCGCACTCGAATTCGGCCGGATGACGAGTGGGTTCGGCTTTGGTATTCGGGACTGACGTCATTGGGCCAATCAGAAGTCCTCCAGCTGAGGCCCTGGCAACGCTAGCAACCAATCAGAGGAGGGGAGCCTGGCCCTCCTCTCCTCTATATAAGGCGGCGGCCATGTTGCGGAGCCACGCACTTGCTGTGTGACTTGTGTGGTACTGAGAGATTCTCCAGTGCTGCTGCGTCTGAGCAAGTGCATTTTTCTTGTTGTAAACCCAGCATTTTGCTTCCTAAACACCTCCTAAACATCTATTGTACTCTGTAATAGATAGCTAGTAATTTGATTGTTTGTAGTCAGCTAGTGTATAGTGTACTGTGCTAGTGTTGGGCGAACAGTGTTCGCCACTGTTCGGGTTCTGCAGAACATCACCCTGTTCGGGTGATGTTCGAGTTCGGCCGAACACCTGACGGTGCTCGGCCAAACCGTTCGGCCACATGGCCGAACTAAGAGCGCATGGCCGAACGTTCCCCGAACGTTCGGCTGGCGCTGTGATTGGCCGAACGGGTCACGTGGTTCGGGCCCGAACGCGCTCTGATTGGCCGAACGGTCACGTGGTTCGGGTAAATAAATACCCGAACCACGTCATATCTCCGCCATTTGTCTGTGGGTTTAGCTTTGGGTAGGCAGGCAGGGTAGTTCGCTCTCCAGCCACGCTAGCCAGGGTCCCCCCCAGTCATTGTGTGTCGCTGCTGGGAACAGTAGTACACCGCTCGCTCAGCCACACTATATATAGCATTGTTTACTGCCACTGTGTACCTCGCTCAGCCACGCTATATATATAGCATTGTGTTTTCTGACACTCTGTGTACACGGCTTAGCCTGACTAATATAGCATTGTGTGTACTGCCACTGTGCACCTCGCTCAGCCACGCTATATATAGCATTGTGTGTACTGCCACTGTGCACCTCGCTCAGCCACGCTATATATAGCATTGTGTGTACTGCCACTGTGCACCTCGCTCAGCCACGCTATATATATAGCATTGTGTTTTCTGACACTCTGTGTACACGGCTTAGCCTGACTAATATAGCATTGTGTGTACTGCCACTGTGCACCTCGCTCAGCCACGCTATATATAGCATTGTGTGTACTGCCACTGTGCACCTCGCTCAGCCACGCTATATATAGCATTGTGTGTACTGCCACTGTGCACCTCGCTCAGCCACGCTATATATAGCATTGTGTGTACTGCCACTGTGCACCTCGCTCAGCAACGCTATATATAGCATTGTGTGTACTGCCACTGTGCACCTCGCTCAGCCACGCTATATATAGCATTGTGTTTACTGCCACTCTGTGTACACCGCTCAGCCAGACTATATACCGTTGTTTACTGACACTCTGTGTACACCGCTCAGCCAGACTATATACCATTGTTTACTGACACTCTGTGTACACGGCTCAGCCTGACTATAAAGCATTGTGTGTACTGCCACTGTGCACCTCGCTCAGCCACGCTATATATAGCATTGTGTTTTCTGACACTCTGTGTACACGGCTTAGCCTGACTATATAGCATTGTGTGTACTGCCACTGTGTACCTCGCTCAGCCACGCTATATATAGCATTGTGTGTACTGCCACTCTGTGTACACGGCTCAGCCAGACTATATAGCATTGTGTGTACTGCCACTCTGTGTACACCGCTCAGCCAGACTATATAGCATTGCGTACTCTGCCAGTCAGTGTGTATATTGCTGGGATCAGTAATACTCCACTCACCGCCAACCACTATATGAGCTCACCATGAGTTCCTCAGAGACCTCCACTGTGAGCAGCACTCCCAACAACAGCAACAGCCAACGCCCCACGCAAGCTATAACATCCACCCCAGTAGCCAGTGGTCAGCAGCAGCCCTCTCCGGAGGAGAATGTTGTGTCCATCGGTCTGTCGCCAGAACGATTAATGAGGGCTGCCATTGAGGAGATGATGGGGCCTGATGTGGAGGAGGAGGTCTGGCTCAGGCCAGCATCCCAAGTTAATGTTGAGGACGATGAGGGGTCAGTGTCTGGGGATGTTGGGGTGGCAGAGGTGGTGGGTGGGTCAGACTCAGGAGAAGAGTTGTATGATGAGGATGATGATCGGGACCATCTGTATGTGCCTCAGAGTCCGACCCCGGAAAACATGTTGTATCGTGTGTTTAGGTACTAAAATCTGCGTTCCCACTTCCCAGTACTGCCTGCAGTGCCCGGGTCCACGGATCCATATAATTTTTTGGGCAGCACTATCAAACTGTGGTACTATGAGTGAGTTGCCATGGTCCTTCTGTGCTGCCTGTCACACTCACCGTCTGTCTGCAGATGGATTGTTCAACACAGCTACGCCATCTGACATGTAGTCCTGGACCTTGACCATCTTCTCTAGGCGATTGGTGTTGGAGGACGTGGCACTGCCCGATTGCTGTTCTGTGGGCTGCTGCATGGGTGTCAGAAAATGTTCCCACTCCAAGGACACTGCCAATACCATTCCCTTTTGGGCACTAGCAGCAGCTTGTGTTCTTTGCTGCCCTCCTGGTCCTCCTGGGTTTGCTGAAGTCAGTCTGTCGGCGTACAACTGGCTAGAGAAGGAGGAAGATGTCAATCTCCTCTCTAAAGTCTCCATCCTCAAGGGCCTGCTGGAATTGTTCCATTTTTGACCTGTCTGACACTTTCTTCAATCAGTTTTTTAACATTGTGTTTGTATAAACTGGGTATAAACCCAGTAATTGGTGTTGTCCAGATTCCAGAATAATGAATAATAATGAATAGTGAATAATGCGCGGGCCGCGTTCAATGCAGTCTAGCATGAATTGAGCCATGTGTGCCAGAGAGTCCTGCCAGACTCCTCTATCTTCATGTTCTTGTAAGCGTTGTGATTGTTGTGATGCACCATATTCGTCACCAGCATCACTTTCTTCCTCTTCTGCTGTCCTTTCCCGCTAAATTGTGGAAGTCCAACGTGCACCGCTCTGTCCCTCGGCAGTGGGGGCATCCAATTCCTGCTCCAACTCCAGCTGTTCCTCGTCCTGTTCTTTGTCATAGCTGGGACCAGCGTTTCCTGAGGCAGGTTGCCTGATGTTGGTATCATCACGCTGATCGTTTTCATCTTCAGAATCCCCCACTTGCATCATGCCAGCGGTTTCCATCTTCAACATTGATTTCTTCAGTAAACACAGCAGTGGTATTGTAATGCTGACTGTAGAGTTGTCACTGCTCAGTCACGCAACGTGGATTGCTCAAAATTTTGGAGGACTTGGCAGAGATCCAACATGGTGGCCCAATCAGATCCACAGAAGCTTGGTAGCTACTAGCTGCTGGAATGCGCCTCGGCACTGCGCAAAAGCGTGCTAGCATGTGCAGCGTAGAATTCCAGCGCGTAGGCAGGGACATCACCCAGCGAGCGATGGTGCGCTAGATTGAAGCGCTCCTGCATCTCTTGGTGAGTCCTTCAGAAGCGGTACTGGACTTTTAACAATGTTTTTTTTTTTTTCCTTCAACAGAAGATCTGCCACGTTGGAGTGAGGAGGACGCCGCCGACCCCGACACCAAGCTGAACCCCGGCGAACTCCAAGCAGAGGATCTTCAGGAACCCTCAAGGCTTTGAGCAAGCTGAGGAGGATCAGCAGTCCCGACGAGACCTCTCCTCATATGCGACTGAGTGCAGTGGAGCTCCCCAGAACAACCTCTCAGTTGTCACTTTGTCACTGGTCACTTTGTCATTTTGTCACTTTGTCAGTTGTCACTTTGTCACTGGTCACTTTGTCACTTTGTCATTTTGTCATTTTGTCACTTTGTCATTTTGTCACTTGTCACTTTGTCACTTGTCACTTCTCACTTTGTCACTTGTCACTTTGTCATTTTGTCACTTCTCACTTTGTCACTTGTCACTTTGTCATTTTGTCACTTCTCACTTTGTCACTTTGTCACTTGTCACTTTGTCATTTTGTCACTTTGTCATTTTGTCACTTTGTCACTGGTCACTTTGTCACTTGTCCAGATGATCTCGGTACACCTCCTGAGATTCAAATTCCTGCACACATTGCTCTGGGATTTGGGTGTGATGAATGATGCATCTAACTGGCCACCAGAGGCAATTAAGGCCTTCAAAACATTGAAAGCAGCTTTCTGTTCCGCCCCCATTTTGCGTCATGTTGAGTTGTTGACGTCATGTTCATCCTCGGCCTCGCCTTGCATTTCAGTGCGAGGTGCATTTTCCACAGAAAAAGGTTGTGAATCCGGGCACAACATTTGTGGCTGTTCCATTGACCTTTCACAGGTAGAAGATTGTGGGGGTGGGAATAGCTCCTCCGAATAGCCCATTGTGTCCTGAAAACTACTCATTGCATTGCTTTGCGCACACATTTTTTTGTCCTCATGCAAGGCCTGAGTTGCACCTGAAAGCGTGGCCTTCTCCTCCTGCGCCTCCTCCTGTTCCATCACGTCTGCTGCTGCTGGGTTAGCGTTGCCGCCCGGTCCCTGTTTTTTGAACCTCTTATCTTTATTACATTTATGACTGCATGGCGGTAAAAAGCATGCTATCCGCACGCTTCTTGTCCTCATGCAAGGCCTGGGTTGTTGTGTCTCAAAAAGCATGGCCTTCTCCTCCTGCGCCTGCTCCTGTTCCATCACGTGTGCTGCTGCTGCTGGGTTAGCGTTACCGGTCCCTTTTCCTGGAACCTCTTCTCTGTATTACATTTATGACTGCATGGCGACAAAAAGCATGTTACCTGTGCAAAGAAACATGACATTTTCCACATTTAAAAGACAGTTTTTCCTTTGAAACTTTACAATCAATTTTCTCAAAAACTATAAGCTCTTTTTCAAATATTTTTTTTCCTCTTGTACCCACTCCCAAGGTGCACATACCCTGCTAATTTGGGGTATGTAGCATGTAAGGAAGCTTTACAAAGCACGAAAGTTCGGGTCCCCATTGACTTCCATTATGTTCGAAGTTCGGGTCGAACACCCGAACATCGCGGCCATGTTCGGCCTGTTCGGCCCGAACCCGAACATCTAGATGTTCGCCCAACACTATACTGTGCTAGGCTAGTGTTAGTCTGTGCGCAGGTTAGGCCTGCTAGCCTAGGTAGCCTTAGCCTACTACTAGCTTAGGTAGGTTAGGGATTATAGTTAGTTTTTTAGTACTAGTTTAGTTAATTTGTACTGCTGTAGTCTGTTAGTTTATAGCTTCAGTACTGTGTTAGACAATAGTAAGTTCCTGACCGTGTACAGGCCAGCATCTGTTGTGATCTGTGACAGACAGTCATCTGCCCGACCCTATTAATTGATTGCCTCCGACCGTGTGTGACCGACTATAATTGTCACCCACTGTCTGGCACATGACTTAGTTATTGTGTAGTACATTAGCGATTTATAGTTAGTTCCGTACTACTACTACTACTACTACCCGTTCAGTTAATTTCTACTGTTAGTCTGTGAGTTTATTAGCTTCTGTACTGTGTAATAAATAATTAGTTACATCACAGGCCAGCATCCGTTGTGACCTGTGACTGTCATCTGCCCGACCCTATTGATTGATTGCCTCCGACCGTGTGTGACTGACTTTGTCACCCACTGTCTGGCACACAACTTAGTCAGTACTGTAGACTAGAGATGGGCTGAACGGTTCGCCCGCGAATGGTTCCAGGCGAACTTTGGGTGGTTCGCGTTCGCCACCAAAGGCAAACTTTTGTGGAAGTTCGGTTCACCCCCATAATGCTCCATTAGGGTCAACTTTGACCCTCTACATCAGTCAGCAGGCACAATATCGCCAATCAAACTACACTCACTCCTGGAGCCCCCCCTTATAAAAGGCAGGGTTCTCCAGCTGTTTTACTCACTCATCTGCCTACAGTAATTAGTGAAGGGATAGCTGCTGACAGACTCTGCTAGGGAAAGCTTAGTTAGGCTCTTGTAGGCTTGTTAGCTTGCTCCTGGCTGATTGTTATTCCTTATATAACACCCCACAACAGCTTCCCTCCTTCCCTCCGGAGAAGGATCTTGTCTTCCAGGGATATGTAGGATGTCAAAAGCATGCTCACATACATTGGCCGGGAATTGAACCCAGGTTGACTGCTTGGAGGGCAGCTATGCTCACCACTATACCACCAACACTACAGGCTGAAGCCAGCCTAGCTGGCCTGGGAAGGATGAAAAGCTATGTTACAGCAAGGCCCTAATGACACTTTTTCTTAAGGGGCTATGGCGGGCATAGCTCCTTAAGAGAAAGTGTCATTAGGGTCTTGCTGTAACATAGATTGTAGTGTAACTATTTCAACTAATGTACCCTTCCTAAACTTGAAGATTGTATACAAATGTAAGCAGACTGCAGAGTGGCCCAGTGGAAGTGTGCTGGGCCCATAACCCAGAGGTTGATGGATCAAAACCAACCTCTGCTAGGCATGATTTCATTTTTGCACCTCGCTTTATCGCATGGGCAAAACGGTTTCCATAGCCCTGTAAGAGAAAGTGTAATAAGGGCCCTGCCATAACAAAGATATTATGGTAGGTAAGACTACTCCTGGGCCTTTCTTGTAGTTGAAGAGATGAGAACTGTGACACCACACTTTAAAAAAAAAAAAAAAACCAGCAAACAGAGAAGCTTCCCCATATTGGAGCATTGGATTTGGTAAAGTCTTAAGCCAATGTGTTATAAGACACAAGTAAGCTTTAGGTTAGCAGGAATGGTTGCATGGCCACTTAGCTTTTCATCCTTCCCAGGCCAGCTAGGCTGGATTCAGCCTGTAGTGTTGGTGGTATAGTGAGCATAGCTGCCCTCCAAGCAGTTGACCTGGGTTCGATTCCTGGCCAATGTATGTGAGCATGCTTTTCACATCCTACAAATCCCTGGAGGATGATCTTATCCTCCTCCTCCTCAGGAGGAGGAAGGGAGGGAGGAGGTTAGGCCTGCAATTCAACATTCAATGTGATTTCTGACCTTAAAACAGTGGTTTGCGACAAATCTAGGTTTTTTTATTGAGACTTTTGACGTCTATCCCACTCAACCATGTCTCTGTCCAGGTATTAAGACCACTTGAAACATCTTTTTAATTATTTTTCTGGCCACCATATATTTTTAATTTCCAAGTTCGCCTCTCCATTGAAGTCCATTGCGGTTCACGAAAGTTTGCGCGAACTGAAAATCGGAGGTTCGGCCCATCTCTACTGTAGACTACACTACTGCTGTTAGTAGTACTAGTACTACTACTATTTACATTAAAAAAAAAAAAAAACTTTCATTTTTTGTTGTCACTCAACACCAGTCACCACCAACCCAGACTTTATTAAAGATTACACCCTTTCCCGCCCTTTTCTATGAATATATTTTTTTTATTTATTGTATATATCTATATTATTGCACAATGACTGGCAGAGGTAGAGGGCAAGGCACCAGCAGGAGAGGCAGCACCATTGCAGCAGCCACTGCCAGCAGCAGCAGGTTTGTGACTGGTCCGCCGCCAGCCACTGACCACAGAGTTGTGGAGGAGGGAGCAGGGGCTCAGCAGCAGCGTGTTGCGCCCATTTTTGAGACGGGTCATCGCCCCCGGCAGATTGCGGAGAGCTAAGCACAGGCTGTTGGGGAAATGATGGCGGAGCAGCAAGCCACCGTTTCCAGCCAGACCTCCAGTGACAGCGAGACCATTGCCACCACCACCAGCACTCCGGTCCGCAGCAGGCCTCCACCACTGCTTGAGGTCATAGTCACGGTGACCCCATCGACCAGCCTGCGCTCAATGAGCTCGCTCTTCACCCCAGGGGCTGCGAGTGTTTAGATGGATGTTTTTGAGCAGGAGATGATGGGGACATACAAGGAGGAGTAGTTAGAGGTGGAGGAGTTTGTTGTTGGCGCTGATGAGGAGGGGCGTGATGCAGGGGATGTTGGGGTAGAGGAGTTGGTTGAGGCGGGCTCAGAGGAGTTGGTTAAGGCAGGCTCAGAGGAGATGTTTGGGGATGATGATGATGTGCTTGATCCTTCCTATGTGCCATCAGTACCACCAGCACAGTTGGTTGAAGGCAGCTCGTCATCGGAGGAGGAGGCAGCGTCTCTAGCAAGGCGGCCAGCACAGGGCGTGGAAGGCAGGAGTCACAGCCTGCTGCTTCAGCCGCTACCACCACCCGCAGCAAACCTCCAACCAAACCTAAAAAAACACAACCCTCCAAGGGCCCAAAAAATCCCCAGCCCTCAAGCTCAAAGGACAAGTTGAAGTCCCCAGTCTGGCAGTTCTTCACTAAGTGCAGAGTGGACAAGACCTGTGCAATTTGCAACAGTTGCAGTGTCAGTCTCAGCAGAGGTCGCAATCTCAACAAGTTGGGTACCTCGTGCCTGCAGACCCACTTAGAGACCAGACATTTTGAGGAGTTTATTGAGTTTGAGAAGCTGAAGGACAGTGGCGCAGGCAGTGGTCAGAGTCAGAAAGCCACTGCACAGACTTCAGCAGCTGCAGCACAGCAGCAGCAACTCACTGTCCCCCCCCCCCCCAGGCAGCCAGTCCTCAGTCGCCTCATCAGCTCACTCCATATTGGCCTCATCAGCTCCCTCCACAGTGGCCTCCTCATCCTCCCGTGCAGGCAAACGCCGCCAGACCCTGCTCAGCGAGTCATTCCCCGGTGTGACCAAGGTGCTGCCTCCCACCAACAGGCACATCCGGTTGCTGAACGGGTTGCTTGCCCAGGCCATGTGCTCCCAGCTCCTGCCATATTCCTTTGTGCAGGAGGGGAGTGACATGAGAGCGCTGCTGCAGTTTAGGATCCCGGAGTGGCAAGTCCCCAGCCGACACTATTTCTCCTGCAGGGTGATCCCAGCACTGCACCGCTTTGCCATGGCAAACGTGGGCCGTGCGCTCGATCATGCCGCGAGTGCGCGGATCCACGTCACCATGGATTCGTGGAGCAGCCATTTTGGGACAGCCCGCTATCTGTCCTTGGTCAGCCTGGTGGAATGCCCGAGCAACGAAGCAGCAGGTCCATCCTCGGGCGCATCAGCGGCAGCAGTCGCCCACTATGTGGTGCCACCGTGCGGGGTCAGAGGAGAAGCATCAGCTCCCGCTGGCAAGCAAGCCTATCTGAACAGCAGCGTGAAGGCCCGCCACTGCCAAGCATTGCTGGAGATGGTCAGCCTTGGGAAGACCCAACTGACGGCAGCCAACGTCCTTCTCAAACTGAGGGAGCAGGAGAAGATGTAGCTGACCCCCAGAGGCCTCCGAGTCGGACTGGTGGTGTCCGACAATGCCACCAACCTGCTGGCTGCCTTCAGCAGGGGAGACTTGGCCCACATCCCCTGCTTTGGCCCACCTCCTGAACCTGGTGGTGCAAAAGTTAATGCGCATCTACCAGGGGATGGAGGAGCTGTTAGAAGCGGCGCTGAAAATTGGGCGCACTTTCCGCCGCTTATCTGCTGCTGCAGCAAAATCCAGAAGCGCGAGGGCCTGCCATGACACCGCCTCATCATCGATGTGCCAACTCGCTGGAACTCCACCCTGGCGATGCTGGAACGGCTGGTTGATCAGAGGAGGGCTGTCCAACGCTACATCTATGATGCCACTGTCTCCGGCAACACCAAACTCCAGCTCATCTCCAACGCGCAGTGGGGGCAGATGCAGCAGGTCTGCTTGGTGTTGGCTCCCTTCCTGCAGGGAACCAACCTGGTGAGCGAACATCGGGCATCCCTCTGCCAGTGGGTTCCCTTTGTTTGTCTGCTGGACAGGGCACTTGGCGATTTGGTGAATTTGGGAGAGGAGGCCCTGAACCAGCTGGAACAGCAGCAGCCTGCGCAGTCCACTGCTGCGCAGGTATTTGAGTCCCTGGAGGAGGAGGAGTTGGAGGTGCTGGACGTTGCTGCTGAGGGGGAACAGAGGAGCGCAGCAGCAGTGGTGCGAGGGTGGAGAGATGAGGAAGAGGCTCAGGGGCCATAGGAGGAGGACGCTGACTCTGATGTCTCTGCTGGATGGACCACCCTGTCCCCCATGGCAG